>NC_135451.1:300000-600000 GCF_051991255.1 Vanacampus margaritifer
AAAAGTTCATTTTGGCTCTCACACCTAAACTAAACGTTGTAGACTCAAAATTTTTGCTGTATTTAGTGTATTCTAGCATCCTGAAGATGATTCCAGCATTAATTTCATTGTGCTTATGCTCATTTTGAAGATTTTGACATTTTCACCTTAAGTGTACAATCAGGGGCTGAAAACGCGTTTAAAGCAATAAAAAGTTCATTTTGGCTCTCACACCTAAACTAAACGTTGTAGACTCAAAATTTTTGCTGTATTTAGTGTATTCTAGCATCCTGAAGATGATTTTAGCATTAATTTCATTGTGCTTATGCTCATTTTGAAGATTTTGACATTTTCACCTTAAGTGTACAATCAGGGGCTGAAAACGCGTTTAAAGCAATAAAAAGTTCATTTTGGCTCTCACACCTAAACTAAACGTTGTAGACTCAAAATTTTTGCTGTATTTAGTGTATTCTAGCATCCTGAAGATGATTCCAGCATTAATTTCATTGTGCTTATGCTCATTTTTAAGATTTTGACATTTTCACCTAAAGTGCACAATCAGGCTGAAAACGCATTTAAAGCAATAAAAAGTTCATTTTGGCTCTCACACCTAAACTAAACGTTGTAGACTCAAAATTTTTGCTGTATTTAGTGTATTCTAGCATCCTGAAGATGATTCCAGCATTAATTTCATTGTGCTTATGCTCATTTTGAAGATTTTGACATTTTCACCTTAAGTGTACAATCAGGGGCTGAAAACGCGTTTAAAGCAATAAAAAGTTCATTTTGGCTCTCACACCTAAACTAAACGTTGTAGACTCAAAATTTTTGCTGTATTTAGTGTATTCTAGCATCCTGAAGACGATTCCAGCATTAATTTCATTGTGCTTATGCTCATTTTGAAGATTTTGACATTTTCACCTTAAGTGTACAATCAGGGGCTGAAAACGCGTTTAAAGCAATAAAAAGTTCATTTTGGCTCTCACACCTAAACTAAACGTTGTAGACTCAAAATTTTTGCTGTATTTAGTGTATTCTAGCATCCTGAAGATGATTCCAGCATTAATTTCATTGTGCTTATGCTCATTTTTAAGATTTTGACATTTTCACCTAAAGTGCACAATCAGGCTGAAAACGCATTTAAAGCAATAAAAAGTTCATTTTGGCTCTCACACCTAAACTAAACGTTGTAGACTCAAAATTTTTGCTGTATTCAGTGTATTCTAGTATCCTGAAGATGATTCCAGCATTAATTTCATTGTGCTTATGCTCATTTTTAAGATTTTGACATTTTCACCTAAAGTGCACAATCAGGCTGAAAACGCATTTAAAGCAATAAAAAGTTCATTTTGGCTCACACACCTAAAATAAACGTTGTAGACTCAAAATTTTTGCTGTATTCAGTGCATTCTAGCATCCTGAAGATGATTCCAGCATTAATTTCATTGTGCTTATGCTAATTTTGAAGATTTTGACATTTTCAACTAAAGTGCACAATCAGGCTGAAAACGCATTTAAAGCAATAAAAAGTTCATTTTGGCTCTCACACCTAAACTAAACGTTGTAGACTCAAAATTTTTGCTGTATCTAGTGTATTCTAGCATCCTGAAGATGATTCCAGCATTAATTTCATTGTGCTTATGCTCATTTTGAAGATTTTGACATTTTCACCTTAAGTGTACAATCAGGGGCTGAAAACGCGTTTAAAGCAATAAAAAGTTCATTTTGGCTCTCACACCTAAACTAAACGTTGTAGACTCAAAATTTTTGCTGTATTTAGTGTATTCTAGCATCCTGAAGATGATTCCAGCATTAATTTCATTGTGCTTATGCTCATTTTTAAGATTTTGACATTTTCACCTAAAGTGCACAATCAGGCTGAAAACGCATTTAAAGCAATAAAAAGTTCATTTTGGCTCTCACACCTAAACTAAACGTTGTAGACTCAAAATTTTTGCTGTATTTAGTGTATTCTAGCATCCTGAAGATGATTCCAGCATTAATTTCATTGTGCTTATGCTCATTTTGAAGATTTTGACATTTTCACCTTAAGTGTACAATCAGGGGCTGAAAACGCGTTTAAAGCAATAAAAAGTTCATTTTGGCTCTCACACCTAAACTAAACGTTGTAGACTCAAAATTTTTGCTGTATTTAGTGTATTCTAGCATCCTGAAGATGATTCCAGCATTAATTTCATTGTGCTTATGCTCATTTTTAAGATTTTGACATTTTCACCTTAAGTGCACAATCAGGCTGAAAACGCATTTAAAGCAATAAAAAGTTCATTTTGGCTCTCACACCTAAACTAAACGTTGTAGACTCAAAATGTTTGCTGTATTTAGTGTATTCTAGCATCCTGAAGATGATTCCAGCATTAATTTCATTGTGCTTATGCTCATTTTGAAGATTTTGACATTTTCACCTAAAGTGCACAATCAGGCTGAAAACGCATTTAAAGCAATAAAAAGTTCATTTTGGCTCACACACCTAAAATAAACGTTGTAGACTCAAAATTTTTGCTGTATTCAGTGCATTCTAGCATCCTGAAGATGATTCCAGCATTAATTTCATTGTGCTTATGCTAATTTTGAAGATTTTGACATTTTCACCTAAAGTGTACAATCAGGGGCTGAAAACGCGTTTAAAGCAATAAAAAGTTCATTTTGGCTCTCACACCTAAACTAAACGTTGTAGACTCAAAATTTTTGCTGTATTCAGTGTATTCTAGCATCCTGAAGATGATTCCAGCATTAATTACATTGTGCTTATGCTCATTTTGAAGATTTTGACATTTTCACCTTAAGTGTACAATCAGGGGCTGAAAACGCGTTTAAAGCAATAAAAAGTTCATTTTGGCTCTCACACCTAAACTAAACGTTGTAGACTCAAAATTTTTGCTGTATTTAGTGTATTCTAGCATCCTGAAGATGATTCCAGCATTAATTTCATTGTGCTTATGCTCATTTTTAAGATTTTGACATTTTCACCTAAAGTGCACAATCAGGGGCTGAAAACGCGTTTAAAGCAATAAAAAGTTCATTTTGGCTCTCACACCTAAACTAAACGTTGTAGACTCAAAATTCTTGCTGTATTTAGTGTATTTTAGCATCCTGAAGATGATTCCAGCATTAATTTCATTGTGCTTATGCTCATTTTTAAGATTTTGACATTTTCAACTAAAGTGCACAATCAGGCTGAAAACGCATTTAAAGCAATAAAAAGTTCATTTTGGCTCTCACACCTAAACTAAACGTTGTAGACTCAAAATTTTTGCTGTATCTAGTGTATTCTAGCATCCTGAAGATGATTCCAGCATTAATTTCATTGTGCTTATGCTCATTTTGAAGATTTTGACATTTTCACCTTAAGTGTACAATCAGGGGCTGAAAACGCGTTTAAAGCAATAAAAAGTTCATTTTGGCTCTCACACCTAAACTAAACGTTGTAGACTCAAAATTTTTGCTGTATTTAGTGTATTCTAGCATCCTGAAGATGATTCCAGCATTAATTTCATTGTGCTTATGCTCATTTTTAAGATTTTGACATTTTCACCTAAAGTGCACAATCAGGCTGAAAACGCATTTAAAGCAATAAAAAGTTCATTTTGGCTCTCACACCTAAACTAAACGTTGTAGACTCAAAATTTTTGCTGTATTTAGTGTATTCTAGCATCCTGAAGATGATTCCAGCATTAATTTCATTGTGCTTATGCTCATTTTGAAGATTTTGACATTTTCACCTTAAGTGTACAATCAGGGGCTGAAAACGCGTTTAAAGCAATAAAAAGTTCATTTTGGCTCTCACACCTAAACTAAACGTTGTAGACTCAAAATTTTTGCTGTATTTAGTGTATTCTAGCATCCTGAAGATGATTCCAGCATTAATTTCATTGTGCTTATGCTCATTTTTAAGATTTTGACATTTTCACCTAAAGTGCACAATCAGGCTGAAAACGCATTTAAAGCAATAAAAAGTTCATTTTGGCTCTCACACCTAAACTAAACGTTGTAGACTCAAAATTTTTGCTGTATTTAGTGTATTCTAGCATCCTGAAGATGATTCCAGCATTAATTTCATTGTGCTTATGCTCATTTTTAAGATTTTGACATTTTCACCTTAAGTGCACAATCAGGCTGAAAACGCATTTAAAGCAATAAAAAGTTCATTTTGGCTCTCACACCTAAACTAAACGTTGTAGACTCAAAATGTTTGCTGTATTTAGTGTATTCTAGCATCCTGAAGATGATTCCAGCATTAATTTCATTGTGCTTATGCTCATTTTGAAGATTTTGACATTTTCACCTTAAGTGTACAATCAGGGGCTGAAAACGCGTTTAAAGCAATAAAAAGTTCATTTTGGCTCTCACACCTAAACTAAACGTTGTAGACTCAAAATTTTTGCTGTATTTAGTGTATTCTAGCATCCTGAAGATGATTCCAGCATTAATTACATTGTGCTTATGCTCATTTTTAAGATTTTGACATTTTCACCTAAAGTGCACAATCAGGCTGAAAACGCATTTAAAGCAATAAAAAGTTCATTTTGGCTCTCACACCTAAACTAAACGTTGTAGACTCAAAATTTTTGCTGTATTTAGTGTATTCTAGCATCCTGAAGATGATTCCAGCATTAATTTCATTGTGCTTATGCTCATTTTGAAGATTTTGACATTTTCACCTTAAGTGTACAATCAGGGGCTGAAAACGCGTTTAAAGCAATAAAAAGTTCATTTTGGCTCTCACACCTAAACTAAACGTTGTAGACTCAAAATTTTTGCTGTATTTAGTGTATTCTAGCATCCTGAAGATGATTCCAGCATTAATTTCATTGTGCTTATGCTCATTTTTAAGATTTTGACATTTTCACCTTAAGTGTACAATCAGGGGCTGAAAACGCGTTTAAAGCAATAAAAAGTTCATTTTGGCTCTCACACCTAAACTAAACGTTGTAGACTCAAAATTTTTGCTGTATTTAGTGTATTCTAGCATCCTGAAGATGATTCCAGCATTAATTTCATTGTGCTTATGCTCATTTTGAAGATTTTGACATTTTCACCTTAAGTGTACAATCAGGGGCTGAAAACGCGTTTAAAGCAATAAAAAGTTCATTTTGGCTCTCACACCTAAACTAAACGTTGTAGACTCAAAATTTTTGCTGTATTTAGTGTATTCTAGCATCCTGAAGATGATTCCAGCATTAATTTCATTGTGCTTATGCTCATTTTTAAGATTTTGACATTTTCACCTAAAGTGCACAATCAGGCTGAAAACGCATTTAAAGCAATAAAAAGTTCATTTTGGCTCTCACACCTAAACTAAACGTTGTAGACTCAAAATTTTTGCTGTATTTAGTGTATTCTAGCATCCTGAAGACGATTCCAGCATTAATTTCATTGTGCTTATGCTCATTTTGAAGATTTTGACATTTTCACCTTAAGTGTACAATCAGGGGCTGAAAACGCGTTTAAAGCAATAAAAAGTTCATTTTGGCTCTCACACCTAAACTAAACGTTGTAGACTCAAAATTTTTGCTGTATTTAGTGTATTCTAGCATCCTGAAGATGATTCCAGCATTAATTTCATTGTGCTTATGCTCATTTTTAAGATTTTGACATTTTCACCTAAAGTGCACAATCAGGCTGAAAACGCATTTAAAGCAATAAAAAGTTCATTTTGGCTCTCACACCTAAACTAAACGTTGTAGACTCAAAATTTTTGCTGTATTCAGTGTATTCTAGTATCCTGAAGATGATTCCAGCATTAATTTCATTGTGCTTATGCTCATTTTTAAGATTTTGACATTTTCACCTAAAGTGCACAATCAGGCTGAAAACGCATTTAAAGCAATAAAAAGTTCATTTTGGCTCACACACCTAAAATAAACGTTGTAGACTCAAAATTTTTGCTGTATTCAGTGCATTCTAGCATCCTGAAGATGATTCCAGCATTAATTTCATTGTGCTTATGCTAATTTTGAAGATTTTGACATTTTCACCTAAAGTGTACAATCAGGGGCTGAAAACGCGTTTAAAGCAATAAAAAGTTCATTTTGGCTCTCACACCTAAACTAAACGTTGTAGACTCAAAATTTTTGCTGTATTCAGTGTATTCTAGCATCCTGAAGATGATTCCAGCATTAATTACATTGTGCTTATGCTCATTTTGAAGATTTTGACATTTTCACCTTAAGTGTACAATCAGGGGCTGAAAACGCGTTTAAAGCAATAAAAAGTTCATTTTGGCTCTCACACCTAAACTAAACGTTGTAGACTCAAAATTTTTGCTGTATTTAGTGTATTCTAGCATCCTGAAGATGATTCCAGCATTAATTTCATTGTGCTTATGCTCATTTTTAAGATTTTGACATTTTCACCTAAAGTGCACAATCAGGGGCTGAAAACGCGTTTAAAGCAATAAAAAGTTCATTTTGGCTCTCACACCTAAACTAAACGTTGTAGACTCAAAATTCTTGCTGTATTTAGTGTATTTTAGCATCCTGAAGATGATTCCAGCATTAATTTCATTGTGCTTATGCTCATTTTTAAGATTTTGACATTTTCACCTAAAGTGCACAATCAGGCTGAAAACGCATTTAAAGCAATAAAAAGTTCATTTTGGCTCTCACACCTAAACTAAACGTTGTAGACTCAAAATTTTTGCTGTATTTAGTGTATTCTAGCATCCTGAAGATGATTCCAGCATTAATTTCATTGTGCTTATGCTCATTTTGAAGATTTTGACATTTTCACCTTAAGTGTACAATCAGGGGCTGAAAACGCGTTTAAAGCAATAAAAAGTTCATTTTGGCTCTCACACCTAAACTAAACGTTGTAGACTCAAAATTTTTGCTGTATTTAGTGTATTCTAGCATCCTGAAGATGATTCCAGCATTAATTTCATTGTGCTTATGCTCATTTTTAAGATTTTGACATTTTCACCTAAAGTGCACAATCAGGCTGAAAACGCATTTAAAGCAATAAAAAGTTCATTTTGGCTCTCACACCTAAACTAAACGTTGTAGACTCAAAATTTTTGCTGTATTTAGTGTATTCTAGCATCCTGAAGATGATTCCAGCATTAATTTCATTGTGCTTATGCTCATTTTTAAGATTTTGACATTTTCACCTTAAGTGCACAATCAGGCTGAAAACGCATTTAAAGCAATAAAAAGTTCATTTTGGCTCTCACACCTAAACTAAACGTTGTAGACTCAAAATTTTTGCTGTATTTAGTGTATTCTAGCATCCTGAAGATGATTCCAGCATTAATTTCATTGTGCTTATGCTCATTTTGAAGATTTTGACATTTTCACCTTAAGTGTACAATCAGGGGCTGAAAACGCGTTTAAAGCAATAAAAAGTTCATTTTGGCTCTCACACCTAAACTAAACGTTGTAGACTCAAAATTTTTGCTGTATTTAGTGTATTCTAGCATCCTGAAGATGATTCCAGCATTAATTACATTGTGCTTATGCTCATTTTTAAGATTTTGACATTTTCACCTAAAGTGCACAATCAGGCTGAAAACGCATTTAAAGCAATAAAAAGTTCATTTTGACTCTCACACCTAAACTAAACGTTGTAGACTCAAAATTTTTGCTGTATTTAGTGTATTCTAGCATCCTGAAGATGATTCCAGCATTAATTTCATTGTGCTTATGCTCATTTTTAAGATTTTGACATTTTCACCTAAAGTGCACAATCAGGCTGAAAACGCATTTAAAGCAATAAAAAGTTCATTTTGGCTCTCACACCTAAACTAAACGTTGTAGACTCAAAATTTTTGCTGTATTTAGTGTATTCTAGCATCCTGAAGATGATTCCAGCATTAATTTCATTGTGCTTATGCTCATTTTGAAGATTTTGACATTTTCACCTTAAGTGTACAATCAGGGGCTGAAAACGCGTTTAAAGCAATAAAAAGTTCATTTTGGCTCTCACACCTAAACTAAACGTTGTAGACTCAAAATTTTTGCTGTATTTAGTGTATTCTAGCATCCTGAAGATGATTCCAGCATTAATTTCATTGTGCTTATGCTCATTTTTAAGATTTTGACATTTTCACCTAAAGTGCACAATCAGGCTGAAAACGCATTTAAAGCAATAAAAAGTTCATTTTGGCTCTCACACCTAAACTAAACGTTGTAGACTCAAAATTTTTGCTGTATTCAGTGTATTCTAGTATCCTGAAGATGATTCCAGCATTAATTTCATTGTGCTTATGCTCATTTTTAAGATTTTGACATTTTCACCTAAAGTGCACAATCAGGCTGAAAACGCATTTAAAGCAATAAAAAGTTCATTTTGGCTCACACACCTAAAATAAACGTTGTAGACTCAAAATTTTTGCTGTATTCAGTGTATTCTAGCATCCTGAAGATGATTCCAGCATTAATTTCATTGTGCTTATGCTCATTTTGAAGATTTTGACATTTTCACCTTAAGTGTACAATCAGGGGCTGAAAACGCGTTTAAAGCAATAAAAAGTTCATTTTGGCTCTCACACCTAAACTAAACGTTGTAGACTCAAAATTTTTGCTGTATTTAGTGTATTCTAGCATCCTGAAGATGATTCCAGCATTAATTTCATTGTGCTTATGCTCATTTTGAAGATTTTGACATTTTCACCTAAAGTGCACAATCAGGCTGAAAACGCATTTAAAGCAATAAAAAGTTCATTTTGGCTCTCACACCTAAACTAAACGTTGTAGACTCAAAATTTTTGCTGTATTTAGTGTATTTTAGCATCCTGAAGATGATTCCAGCATTAATTTCATTGTGCTTATGCTCATTTTTAAGATTTTGACATTTTCACCTTAAGTGTACAATCAGGGGCTGAAAACGCGTTTAAAGCAATTAAAAGTTAATTTTGGCTCTCACACCTAAACTAAACGTAGTAGACTCAAAATTTTTGCTGTATTCAGTGTATTCTAGAATCCTGAAGATGATTCCATTATTAATTTCATCGTGCTTATGCTCATTTTGAAGATTTTGACATTTTCACCTAAAGTGCACAATCAGGCTGAAAACGCATTTAAAGCAATAAAAAGTTCATTTTGGCTCACACACCTAAAATAAACGTTGTATACTCAAAATTTTTGCTGTATTTAGTGTATTCTAGCATCCTGAATATGATTCCAGCATTAATTTCATTGTGCTTATGCTCATTTTGAAGATTTTGACATTTTCACCTTAAGTGTACAATCAGGGGCTGAAAACGCGTTTAAAGCAATAAAAAGTTCATTTTGGCTCTCAAACCTAAACTAAACGTTGTAGACTCAAAATTTTTGCTCTATTCAGTGTATTCTAGCATCCTGAAGATGATTCCAGCATTAATTTCATTGTGCTTATGCTCATTTTTAAGATTTTGACATTTTCACCTTAAGTGTACAATCAGGGGCTGAAAACGCGTTTAAAGCAATAAAAAGTTCATTTTGGCTCTCACACCTAAACTAAAGGTTGTAGACTCAAAATTTTTGCTGTATTTAGTGTATTCTAGCATCCTGAAGATGATTCCAGCATTAATTTCATTGTGCTTATGCTCATTTTTAAGATTTTGACATTTTCACCTAAAGTGCACAATCAGGCTGAAAACGCATTTAAAGCAATAAAAAGTTCATTTTGGCTCACACACCTAAAATAAACGTTGTAGACTCAAAATTTTTGCTGTATTCAGTGTATTCTAGCATCCTGAATATGATTCCAGCATTAATTTCATTGTGCTTATGCTCATTTTTAAGATTTTGACATTTTCACCTAAAGTGCACAATCAGGCTGAAAACGCATTTAAAGCAATAAAAAGTTCATTTTGGCTCTCACACCTAAACTAAACGTTGTAGACTCAAAATTTTTGCTGTATTAAGTGTATTCTAGCATCCTGAAGATGATTCCAGCATTAATTTCATTGTGCTTATGCTCATTTTGAAGATTTTGACATTTTCACCTTAAGTGTACAATCAGGGGCTGAAAACGCGTTTAAAGCAATAAAAAGTTCATTTTGGCTCTCACACCTAAACTAAACGTTGTAGACTCAAAAATTTTGCTGTATTTAGTGTATTCTAGCATCCTGAAGATGATTACAGCAATAATTTCATTGTGCTAATGCTCATTTTGAAGATTTTGACATATTCACCTAAAGTGCACAATCAGGCTGAAAACGCATTTAAAGCCATAAAAAGTTCATTTTGGCTCTCACACCTAAACTAAACGTTGTAGACTCAAAATTTTTGCTGTATTTAGTGTATTCTAGCATCCTGAAGATGATTCCAGCATTAATTTCATTGTGCTTATGCTCATTTTTAAGATTTTGACATTTTCACCTAAAGTGCACAATCAGGCTGAAAACGCATTTAAAGCAATAAAAAGTTCATTTTGGCTCTCACACCTAAACTAAACGTTGTAGACTCAAAATTTTTGCTGTATTTAGTGTATTTTAGCATCCTGAAGATGATTCCAGCATTAATTTCATTGTGCTTATGCTCATTTTTAAGATTTTGACATTTTCACCTTAAGTGTACAATCAGGGGCTGAAAACGCGTTTAAAGCAATAAAAAGTTCATTTTGGCTCTCACACCTAAACTAAAGGTTGTAGACTCAAAATTTTTGCTGTATTTAGTGTATTCTAGCATCCTGAAGATGATTCCAGCATTAATTTCATTGTGCTTATGCTCATTTTTAAGATTTTGACATTTTCACCTAAAGTGCACAATCAGGCTGAAAACGCATTTAAAGCAATAAAAAGTTCATTTTGGCTCACACACCTAAAATAAACGTTGTAGACTCAAAATTTTTGCTGTATTCAGTTTATTCTAGCATCCTGAATATGATTCCAGCATTAATTTCATTGTGCTTATGCTCATTTTTAAGATTTTGACATTTTCACCTAAAGTGCACAATCAGGCTGAAAACGCATTTAAAGCAATAAAAAGTTCATTTTGGCTCTCACAACTAAACTAAACGTTGTAGACTCAAAATTTTTGCTGTATTTAGTGTATTCTAGCATCCTGAAGATGATTCCAGCATTAATTTCATTGTGCTTATGCTCATTTTGAAGATTTTGACATTTTCACCTTAAGTGTACAATCAGGGGCTGAAAACGCGTTTAAAGCAATAAAAAGTTCATTTTGGCTCTCACACCTAAACTAAACGTTGTAGACTCAAAAATTTTGCTGTATTTAGTGTATTCTAGCATCCTGAAGATGATTCCAGCAATAATTTCATTGTGCTTATGCTCATTTTGAAGATTTTGACATTTTCACCTAAAGTGCACAATCAGGCTGAAAACGCATTTAAAGCCATAAAAAGTTCATTTTGGCTCTCACACCTAAACTAAACGTTGTAGACTCAAAATTTTTGCTGTATTTAGTGTATTCTAGCATCCTTAAGATGATTCCAGCATTAATTTCATTGTGCTTATGCTCATTTTGAAGATTTTGACATTTTCACATTAAGTGTACAATCAGGGGCTGAAAACGCGTTTAAAGCAATAAAAAGTTCATTTTGGCTCTCACACCTAAACTAAACGTTATAGACTCAAAATTTTTGCTGTATTTAGTGTATTCTAGCATCCTGAAGATAATTCCAGCATTAATTTCATTGTGCTAATGCTCATTTTGAAGATTTTGACATTTTCACCTTAAGTGTACAATCAGGGGCTGAAAACGCGTTTAAAGCAATAAAAAGTTCATTTTGGCTCTCACACCTAAACTAAACGTTGTAAACTCAAATTTTTTGCTGTATTTACTGTATTCTAGCATCCTGAAGATGATTCCAGCATTAATTTCATCGTGCTTATGCTCATTTTGAAGATTTTGACATTTTCACCTAAAGTGCACAATCAGGCTGAAAACGCATTTAAAGCAATAAAAAGTTCATTTTGGCTCTCACACCTAAAATAAACGTTGTAGACTCAAAATTTTTGCTGTATTTAGTGTATTCTAGCATCCTGAAGATGATTCCAGCATTAATTTCATTGTGCTTATGCTCATTTTGAAGATTTTGACATTTTCACCTTAAGTGTACAATCAGGGGCTGAAAACGCGTTTAAAGCAATAAAAAGTTCATTTTGGCTCTCACACCTAAACTAAACGTTGTAGACTCAAAAATTTTGCTGTATTTAGTGTATTCTAGCATCCTGAAGATGATTCCAGCAATAATTTCATTGTGCTTATGCTCATTTTGAAGATTTTGACATTTTCACCTAAAGTGCACAATCAGGCTGAAAACGCATTTAAAGCCATAAAAAGTTCATTTTGGCTCTCACACCTAAACTAAACGTTGTAGACTCAAAATTTTTGCTGTATTTAGTGTATTCTAGCATCCTGAATATGATTGCAGCATTAATTTCATTGTGCTTATGCTCATTTTGAAGATTTTGACATTTTCACCTTAAGTGTACAATCAGGGGCTGAAAACGCGTTTAAAGCAATAAAAAGTTCATTTTGGCTCTCAAACCTAAACTAAACGTTGTAGACTCAAAATTTTTGCTGTATTCAGTGTATTCTAGCATCCTGAAGATGATTCCAGCATTAATTTCATCGTGCTTTAGCTCATTTTGAAGATTTTGACATTTTCACCTTAAGTGTACAATCAGGGGCTGAAAACGCGTTTAAAGCAATAAAAAGTTCATTTTGGCTCTCACACCTAAACTAAACGTTGTAGACTCAAAATTTTTGCTGTATTTAGTGTATTCTAGCATCCTGAAGATGATTCCAGCAATAATTTCATTGTGCTTATGCTCATTTTGAAGATTTTGACATTTTCACCTAAAGTGCACAATCAGGCTGAAAACGCATTTAAAGCCATAAAAAGTTCATTTTGGCTCTCACACCTAAACTAAACGTTGTAGACTCAAAATTTTTGCTGTATTTAGTGTATTCTAGCATCCTGAAGATGATTCCAGCATTAATTTCATTGTGCTTATGCTCATTTTGAATATTTTGACATTTTCACCTAAAGTGCACAATCAGGCTGAAAACGCATTTAAAGCAATAAAAAGTTCATTTTGGCTCTCACACCTAAACTAAACGTTGTAGACTCAAAATTTTTGCTGTATTTAGTGTATTTTAGCATCCTGAAGATGATTCCAGCATTAATTTCATTGTGCTTATGCTCATTTTTAAGATTTTGACATTTTCACCTTAAGTGTACAATCAGGGGCTGAAAACGCGTTTAAAGCAATTAAAAGTTAATTTTGGCTCTCAAACCTAAACTAAACGTTGTAGACTCAAAATTTTTGCTGTATTCAGTGTATTCTAGCATCCTGAAGATGATTCCAGCATTAATTTCATCGTGCTTATGCTCATTTTGAAGATTTTGACATTTTCACCTTAAGTGTACAATCAGGGGCTGAAAACGCGTTTAAAGCAATAAAAAGTTCATTTTGGCTCTCACACCTAAACTAAACGTTGTAGACTCAAAATTTTTGCTGTATTTAGTGTATTCTAGCATCCTGAAGATGATTCCAGCATTAATTTCATTGTGCTTATGCTCATTTTGAAGATTTTGACATTTTCACCTAAAGTGCACAATCAGGCTGAAAACGCATTTAAAGCAATAAAAAGTTCATTTTGGCTCTCACACCTAAACTAAACGTTGTAGACTCAAAATTTTTGCTGTATTTAGTGTATTTTAGCATCCTGAAGATGATTCCAGCATTAATTTCATTGTGCTTATGCTCATTTTTAAGATTTTGACATTTTCACCTTAAGTGTACAATCAGGGGCTGAAAACGCGTTTAAAGCAATTAAAAGTTAATTTTGGCTCTCACACCTAAACTAAACGTAGTAGACTCAAAATTTTTGCTGTATTCAGTGTATTCTAGAATCCTGAAGATGATTCCATTATTAATTTCATCGTGCTTATGCTCATTTTGAAGATTTTGACATTTTCACCTAAAGTGCACAATCAGGCTGAAAACGCATTTAAAGCAATAAAAAGTTCATTTTGGCTCACACACCTAAAATAAACGTTGTATACTCAAAATTTTTGCTGTATTTAGTGTATTCTAGCATCCTGAATATGATTCCAGCATTAATTTCATTGTGCTTATGCTCATTTTGAAGATTTTGACATTTTCACCTTAAGTGTACAATCAGGGGCTGAAAACGCGTTTAAAGCAATAAAAAGTTCATTTTGGCTCTCAAACCTAAACTAAACGTTGTAGACTCAAAATTTTTGCTGTATTCAGTGTATTCTAGCATCCTGAAGATGATTCCAGCATTCATTTCATTGTGCTTATGCTCATTTTTAAGATTTTGACATTTTCACCTTAAGTGTACAATCAGGGGCTGAAAACGCGTTTAAAGCAATAAAAAGTTCATTTTGGCTCTCACACCTAAACTAAAGGTTGTAGACTCAAAATTTTTGCTGTATTTAGTGTATTCTAGCATCCTGAAGATGATTCCAGCATTAATTTCATTGTGCTTATGCTCATTTTTAAGATTTTGACATTTTCACCTAAAGTGCACAATCAGGCTGAAAACGCATTTAAAGCAATAAAAAGTTCATTTTGGCTCACACACCCAAAATAAACGTTGTAGACTCAAAATTTTTGCTGTATTCAGTGTATTCTAGCATCCTGAATATGATTCCAGCATTAATTTCATTGTGCTTATGCTCATTTTTAAGATTTTGACATTTTCACCTAAAGTGCACAATCAGGCTGAAAACGCATTTAAAGCAATAAAAAGTTCATTTTGGCTCTCACACCTAAACTAAACGTTGTAGACTCAAAATTTTTGCTGTATTAAGTGTATTCTAGCATCCTGAAGATGATTCCAGCATTAATTTCATTGTGCTTATGCTCATTTTGAAGATTTTGACATTTTCACCTTAAGTGTACAATCAGGGGCTGAAAACGCGTTTAAAGCAATAAAAAGTTCATTTTGGCTCTCACACCTAAACTAAACGTTGTAGACTCAAAAATTTTGCTGTATTTAGTGTATTCTAGCATCCTGAAGATGATTCCAGCAATAATTTCATTGTGCTAATGCTCATTTTGAAGATTTTGACATATTCACCTAAAGTGCACAATCAGGCTGAAAACGCATTTAAAGCCATAAAAAGTTCATTTTGGCTCTCACACCTAAACTAAACGTTGTAGACTCAAAATTTTTGCTGTATTTAGTGTATTCTAGCATCCTGAAGATGATTCCAGCATTAATTTCATTGTGCTTATGCTCATTTTTAAGATTTTGACATTTTCACCTAAAGTGCACAATCAGGCTGAAAACGCATTTAAAGCAATAAAAAGTTCATTTTGGCTCTCACACCTAAACTAAACGTTGTAGACTCAAAATTTTTGCTGTATTTAGTGTATTTTAGCATCCTGAAGATGATTCCAGCATTAATTTCACTGTGCTTATGCTCATTTTTAAGATTTTGACATTTTCACCTTAAGTGTACAATCAGGGGCTGAAAACGCGTTTAAAGCAATAAAAAGTTCATTTTGGCTCTCACACCTAAACTAAAGGTTGTAGACTCAAAATTTTTGCTGTATTTAGTGTATTCTAGCATCCTGAAGATGATTCCAGCATTAATTTCATTGTGCTTATGCTCATTTTTAAGATTTTGACATTTTCACCTAAAGTGCACAATCAGGCTGAAAACGCATTTAAAGCAATAAAAAGTTCATTTTGGCTCACACACCTAAAATAAACGTTGTAGACTCAAAATTTTTGCTGTATTCAGTTTATTCTAGCATCCTGAATATGATTCCAGCATTAATTTCATTGTGCTTATGCTCATTTTTAAGATTTTGACATTTTCACCTAAAGTGCACAATCAGGCTGAAAACGCATTTAAAGCAATAAAAAGTTCATTTTGGCTCTCACAACTAAACTAAACGTTGTAGACTCAAAATTTTTGCTGTATTTAGTGTATTCTAGCATCCTGAAGATGATTCCAGCATTAATTTCATTGTGCTTATGCTCATTTTGAAGATTTTGACATTTTCACCTTAAGTGTACAATCAGGGGCTGAAAACGCGTTTAAAGCAATAAAAAGTTCATTTTGGCTCTCACACCTAAACTAAACGTTGTAGACTCAAAAATTTTGCTGTATTTAGTGTATTCTAGCATCCTGAAGATGATTCCAGCAATAATTTCATTGTGCTTATGCTCATTTTGAAGATTTTGACATTTTCACCTAAAGTGCACAATCAGGCTGAAAACGCATTTAAAGCCATAAAAAGTTCATTTTGGCTCTCACACCTAAACTAAACGTTGTAGACTCAAAATTTTTGCTGTATTTAGTGTATTCTAGCATCCTTAAGATGATTCCAGCATTAATTTCATTGTGCTTATGCTCATTTTGAAGATTTTGACATTTTCACATTAAGTGTACAATCAGGGGCTGAAAACGCGTTTAAAGCAATAAAAAGTTCATTTTGGCTCTCACACCTAAACTAAACGTTATAGACTCAAAATTTTTGCTGTATTTAGTGTATTCTAGCATCCTGAAGATAATTCCAGCATTAATTTCATTGTGCTAATGCTCATTTTGAAGATTTTGACATTTTCACCTTAAGTGTACAATCAGGGGCTGAAAACGCGTTTAAAGCAATAAAAAGTTCATTTTGGCTCTCACACCTAAACTAAACGTTGTAAACTCAAATTTTTTGCTGTATTTACTGTATTCTAGCATCCTGAAGATGATTCCAGCATTAATTTCATCGTGCTTATGCTCATTTTGAAGATTTTGACATTTTCACCTAAAGTGCACAATCAGGCTGAAAACGCATTTAAAGCAATAAAAAGTTCATTTTGGCTCTCACACCTAAAATAAACGTTGTAGACTCAAAATTTTTGCTGTATTTAGTGTATTCTAGCATCCTGAAGATGATTCCAGCATTAATTTCATTGTGCTTATGCTCATTTTGAAGATTTTGACATTTTCACCTTAAGTGTACAATCAGGGGCTGAAAACGCGTTTAAAGCAATAAAAAGTTCATTTTGGCTCTCACACCTAAACTAAACGTTGTAGACTCAAAAATTTTGCTGTATTTAGTGTATTCTAGCATCCTGAAGATGATTCCAGCAATAATTTCATTGTGCTTATGCTCATTTTGAAGATTTTGACATTTTCACCTAAAGTGCACAATCAGGCTGAAAACGCATTTAAAGCCATAAAAAGTTCATTTTGGCTCTCACACCTAAACTAAACGTTGTAGACTCAAAATTTTTGCTGTATTTAGTGTATTCTAGCATCCTGAAGATGATTCCAGCATTAATTTCATTGTGCTTATGCTCATTTTGAAGATTTTGACATTTTCACATTAAGTGTACAATCAGGGGCTGAAAACGCGTTTAAAGCAATTAAAAGTTCATTTTGGCTCTCACACCTAAACTAAACGTTATAGACTCAAAATTTTTGCTGTATTTAGTGTATTCTAGCATCCTGAAGATAATTCCAGCATTAATTTCATTGTGCTAATGCTCATTTTGAAGATTTTGACATTTTCACCTTAAGTGTACAATCAGGGGCTGAAAACTCGTTTAAAGCAATAAAAAGTTCATTTTGGCTCTCACACCTAAACTAAACGTTGTAAACTCAAATTTTTTGCTGTATTTACTGTATTCTAGCATCCTGAAGATGATTCCAGCATTAATTTCATCGTGCTTATGCTCATTTTGAAGATTTTGACATTTTCACCTAAAGTGCACAATCAGGCTGAAAACGCATTTAAAGCAATAAAAAGTTCATTTTGGCTCACACACCTAAAATAAACGTTGTAGACTCAAAATTTTTGCTGTATTTAGTGTATTCTAGCATCCTGAATATGATTCCAGCATTAATTTCATTGTGCTTATGCTCATTTTGAAGATTTTGACATTTTCACCTTAAGTGTACAATCAGGGGCTGAAAACGCGTTTAAAGCAATAAAAAGTTCATTTTGGCTCTCAAACCTAAACTAAACGTTGTAGACTCAAAATTTTTGCTGTATTCAGTGTATTCTAGCATCCTGAAGATGATTCCAGCATTAATTTCATCGTGCTTTTGCTCATTTTGAAGATTTTGACATTTTCACCTTAAGTGTACAATCAGGGGCTGAAAACGCGTTTAAAGCAATAAAAAGTTCATTTTGGCTCTCACACCTAAACTAAACGTTGTAGACTCAAAATTTTTGCTGTATTTAGTGTATTCTAGCATCCTGAAGATGATTCCAGCAATAATTTCATTGTGCTTATGCTCATTTTGAAGATTTTGACATTTTCACCTAAAGTGCACAATCAGGCTGAAAACGCATTTAAAGCCATAAAAAGTTCATTTTGGCTCTCACACCTAAACTAAACGTTGTAGACTCAAAATTTTTGCTGTATTTAGTGTATTCTAGCATCCTGAAGATGATTCCAGCATTAATTTCATTGTGCTTATGCTCATTTTGAATATTTTGACATTTTCACCTAAAGTGCACAATCAGGCTGAAAACGCATTTAAAGCAATAAAAAGTTCATTTTGGCTCTCACACCTAAACTAAACGTTGTAGACTCAAAATTTTTGCTGTATTTAGTGTATTTTAGCATCCTGAAGATGATTCCAGCATTAATTTCATTGTGCTTATGCTCATTTTTAAGATTTTGACATTTTCACCTTAAGTGTAAAATCAGGGGCTGAAAACGCGTTTAAAGCAATTAAAAGTTAATTTTGGCTCTCACACCTAAACTAAACGTAGTAGACTCAAAATTTTTGCTGTATTCAGTGTATTCTAGAATCCTGAAGATGATTCCAGCATTAATTTCATCGTGCTTATGCTCATTTTGAAGATTTTGACATTTTCACCTAAAGTGCACAATCAGGCTGAAAACGCATTTAAAGCAATAAAAAGTTCATTTTGGCTCACACACCTAAAATAAACGTTGTATACTCAAAATTTTTGCTGTATTTAGTGTATTCTAGCATCCTGAATATGATTCCAGCATTAATTTCATTGTGCTTATGCTTATTTTGAAGATTTTGACATTTTCACCTTAAGTGTACAATCAGGGGCTGAAAACGCGTTTAAAGCAATAAAAAGTTCATTTTGGCTCTCACACCTAAACTAAACGTTATAGACTCAAAATTTTTGCTGTATTTAGTGTATTCTAGCATCCTGAAGATAATTCCAGCATTAATTTCATTGTGCTAATGCTCATTTTGAAGATTTTGACATTTTCACCTTAAGTGTACAATCAGGGGCTGAAAACGCGTTTAAAGCAATAAAAAGTTCATTTTGGCTCTCACACCTAAACTAAACGTTGTAAACTCAAATTTTTTGCTGTATTTACTGTATTCTAGCATCCTGAAGATGATTCCAGCATTAATTTCATCGTGCTTATGCTCATTTTGAAGATTTTGACATTTTCACCTAAAGTGCACAATCAGGCTGAAAACGCATTTAAAGCAATAAAAAGTTCATTTTGGCTCTCACACCTAAACTAAACGTTGTAGACTCAAAATTTTTGCTGTATTTAGTGTATTCTAGCATCCTGAAGATGATTCCAGCATTAATTTCATTGTGCTTATGCTCATTTTGAAGATTTTGACATTTTCACCTTAAGTGTACAATCAGGGGCTGAAAACGCGTTTAAAGCAATAAAAAGTTCATTTTGGCTCTCACACCTAAACTAAACGTTATAGACTCAAAATTTTTGCTGTATTTAGTGTATTTTAGCATCCTGAAGATGATTCCAGCATTAATTTCATTGTGCTTATGCTCATTTTTAAGATTTTGACATTTTCACCTTAAGTGTACAATCAGGGGCTGAAAACGCGTTTAAAGCAATTAAAAGTTCATTTTGGCTCTCACACCTAAACTAAACGTAGTAGACTCAATATTTTTGCTGTATTCAGTGTATTCTAGCATCCTGAAGATGATTCCAGCATTAATTTCATCGTGCTTATGCTCATTTTGAAGATTTTGACATTTTCACCTAAAGTGCACAATCAGGCTGAAAACGCATTTAAAGCAATAAAAAGTTCATTTTGGCTCACACACCTAAAATAAACGTTGTAGACTCAAAATTTTTGCTGTATTTAGTGTATTCTAGCATCCTGAATATGATTCCAGCATTAATTTCATTGTGCTTATGCTCATTTTGAAGATTTTGACATTTTCACCTTAAGTGTACAATCAGGGCTGAAAACGCGTTTAAAGCAATAAAAAGTTCATTTTGGCTCTCAAACCTAAACTAAACGTTGTAGACTCAAAATTTTTGCTGTATTCAGTGTATTCTAGCATCCTGAAGATGATTCCAGCATTAATTTCATCGTGCTTTTGCTCATTTTGAAGATTTTGACATTTTCACCTTAAGTGTACAATCAGGGGCTGAAAACGCGTTTAAAGCAATAAAAAGTTCATTTTGGCTCTCACACCTAAACTAAACGTTGTAGACTCAAAATTTTTGCTGTATTTAGTGTATTCTAGCATCCTGAAGATGATTCCAGCAATAATTTCATTGTGCTTATGCTCATTTTGAAGATTTTGACATTTTCACCTAAAGTGCACAATCAGGCTGAAAACGCATTTAAAGCCATAAAAAGTTCATTTTGGCTCTCACACCTAAACTAAACGTTGTAGACTCAAAATTTTTGCTGTATTTAGTGTATTCTAGCATCCTGAAGATGATTCCAGCATTAATTTCATTGTGCTTATGCTCATTTTGAATATTTTGACATTTTCACCTAAAGTGCACAATCAGGCTGAAAACGCATTTAAAGCAATAAAAAGTTCATTTTGGCTCTCACACCTAAACTAAACATTGTAGACTCAAAATTTTTGCTGTATTTAGTGTATTTTAGCATCCTGAAGATGATTCCAGCATTAATTTCATTGTGCTTATGCTCATTTTTAAGATTTTGACATTTTCACCTTAAGTGTACAATCAGGGGCTGAAAACGCGTTTAAAGCAATTAAAAGTTAATTTTGGCTCTCACACCTAAACTAAACGTAGTAGACTCAAAATTTTTGCTGTATTCAGTGTATTCTAGAATCCTGAAGATGATTCCAGCATTAATTTCATCGTGCTTATGCTCATTTTGAAGATTTTGACATTTTCACCTAAAGTGCACAATCAGGCTGAAAACGCATTTAAAGCAATAAAAAGTTCATTTTGGCTCACACACCTAAAATAAACGTTGTATACTCAAAATTTTTGCTGTATTTAGTGTATTCTAGCATCCTGAATATGATTCCAGCATTAATTTCATTGTGCTTATGCTCATTTTGAAGATATTGACATTTTCACCTTAAGTGTACAATCAGGGGCTGAAAACGCGTTTAAAGCAATAAAAAGTTCATTTTGGCTCTCAAACCTAAACTAAACGTTGTAGACTCAAAATTTTTGCTGTATTCAGTGTATTCTAGCATCCTGAAGATGATTCCAGCATTAATTTCATCGTGCTTATGCTCATTTTGAAGATTTTGACATTTTCACCTTAAGTGTACAATCAGGGGCTGAAAACGCGTTTAAAGCAATAAAAAGTTCATTTTGGCTCTCACACCTAAACTAAACGTTGTAGACTCAAAATTTTTGCTGTATTTAGTGTATTCTAGCATCCTGAAGATGATTCCAGCATTAATTTCATTGTGCTTATGCTCATTTTGAAGATTTTGACATTTTCACCTTAAGTGTACAATCAGGGGCTGAAAACGCGTTTAAAGCAATAAAAAGTTCATTTTGGCTCTCACACCTAAACTAAACGTTATAGACTCAAAATTTTTGCTGTATTTAGTGTATTCTAGCATCCTGAAGATAATTCCAGCATTAATTTCATTGTGCTTATGCTCATTTTGAAGATTTTGACATTTTCACCTAAAGTGCACAATCAGGCTGAAAACGCATTTAAAGCCATAAAAAGTTCATTTTAGCTCTCACACCTAAACTAAACGTTGTAGACTCAAAATTTTTGCTGTATTTAGTGTATTCTAGCATCCTGAAGATGATTCCAGCATTAATTTCATTGTGCTTATGCTCATTTTGAAGATTTTGACATTTTCACCTAAAGTGCACAATCAGGCTGAAAACGCATTTAAAGCAATAAAAAGTTCATTTTGGCTCTCACACCTAAACTAAACGTTGTAGACTCAAAATTTTTGCTGTATTTAGTGTATTTTAGCATCCTGAAGATGATTCCAGCATTAATTTCATTGTGCTTATGCTCATTTTTAAGATTTTGACATTTTCACCTTAAGTGTACAATCAGGGGCTGAAAACGCGTTTAAAGCAATTAAAAGTTAATTTTGGCTCTCACACCTAAACTAAACGTAGTAGACTCAAAATTTTTGCTGTATTCAGTGTATTCTAGAATCCTGAAGATGATTCCATTATTAATTTCATCGTGCTTATGCTCATTTTAAAGATTTTGACATTTTCACCTAAAGTGCACAATCAGGCTGAAAACGCATTTAAAGCAATAAAAAGTTCATTTTGGCTCACACATCTAAAATAAACGTTGTATACTCAAAATCTTTGCTGTATTTAGTGTATTCTAGCATCCTGAATATGATTCCAGCATTAATTTCATTGTGCTTATGCTCATTTTGAAGATTTTGACATTTTCACCTTAAGTGTACAATCAGGGGCTGAAAACGCGTTTAAAGCAATAAAAAGTTCATTTTGGCTCTCAAACCTAAACTAAACGTTGTAGACTCAAAATTTTTGCTGTATTCAGTGTATTCTAGCATCCTGAAGATGATTCCAGCATTAATTTCATTGTGCTTATGCTCATTTTTAAGATTTTGACATTTTCACCTTAAGTGTACAATCAGGGGCTGAAAACGCGTTTAAAGCAATAAAAAGTTCATTTTGGCTCTCACACCTAAACTAAAGGTTGTAGACTCAAAATTTTTGCTGTATTTAGTGTATTCTAGCATCCTGAAGATGATTCCAGCATTAATTTCATTGTGCTTATGCTCATTTTTAAGATTTTGACATTTTCACCTAAAGTGCACAATCAGGCTGAAAACGCATTTAAAGCAATAAAAAGTTCATTTTGGCTCACACACCTAAAATAAACGTTGTAGACTCAAAATTTTTGCTGTATTCAGTGTATTCTAGCATCCTGAATATGATTCCAGCATTAATTTCATTGTGCTTATGCTCATTTTTAAGATTTTGACATTTTCACCTAAAGTGCACAATCAGGCTGAAAACGCATTTAAAGCAATAAAAAGTTCATTTTGGCTCTCACAACTAAACTAAACGTTGTAGACTCAAAATTTTTGCTGTATTTAGTGTATTCTAGCATCCTGAAGATAATTCCAGCATTAATTTCATTGTGCTTATGCTCATTTTGAAGATTTTGACATTTTCACCTAAAGTGCACAATCAGGCTGAAAACGCATTTAAAGCAATAAAAAGTTCATTTTGGCTCTCACACCTAAACTAAACGTTGTAGACTCAAAATTTTTGCTGTATTTAGTGTATTCTAGCATCCTGAAGATGATTCCAGCATTAATTTCATTGTGCTTATGCTCATTTTGAAGATTTTGACATTTTCACCTAAAGTGCACAATCAGGCTGAAAACGCATTTAAAGCAATAAAAAGTTCATTTTGGCTCTCACACCTAAACTAAACGTTGTAGACTCAAAATTTTTGCTGTATTTAGTGTATTTTAGCATCCTGAAGATGATTCCAGCATTAATTTCATTGTGCTTATGCTCATTTTTAAGATTTTGACATTTTCACCTTAAGTGTACAATCAGGGGCTGAAAACGCGTTTAAAGCAATTAAAAGTTAATTTTGGCTCTCACACCTAAACTAAACGTAGTAGACTCAAAATTTTTGCTGTATTCAGTGTATTCTAGAATCTTGAAGATGATTCCATTATTAATTTCATCGTGCTTATGCTCATTTTGAAGATTTTGACATTTTCACCTAAAGTGCACAATCAGGCTGAAAACGCATTTAAAGCAATAAAAAGTTCATTTTGGCTCACACATCTAAAATAAACGTTGTATACTCAAAATTTTTGCTGTATTTAGTGTATTCTAGCATCCTGAATATGATTCCAGCATTAAATTCATTGTGCTTATGCTCATTTTGAAGATTTTGACATTTTCACCTTAAGTGTACAATCAGGGGCTGAAAACGCGTTTAAAGCAATAAAAAGTTCATTTTGGCTCTCAAACCTAAACTAAACGTTGTAGACTCAAAATTTTTGCTGTATTCAGTGTATTCTAGCATCCTGAAGATGATTCCAGCATTAATTTCATTGTGCTTATGCTCATTTTTAAGATTTTGACATTTTTACCTTAAGTGTACAATCAGGGGCTGAAAACGCGTTTAAAGCAATAAAAAGTTCATTTTGGCTCTCACACCTAAACTAAAGGTTGTAGACTCAAAATTTTTGCTGTATTTAGTGTATTCTAGCATCCTGAAGATGATTCCAGCATTAATTTCATTGTGCTTATGCTCATTTTTAAGATTTTGACATTTTCACCTAAAGTGCACAATCAGGCTGAAAACGCATTTAAAGCAATAAAAAAATCATTTTGGCTCACACACCTAAAATAAACGTTGTAGACTCAAAATTTTTGCTGTATTCAGTGTATTCTAGCATCCTGAATATGATTCCAGCATTAATTTCATTGTGCTTATGCTCATTTTTAAGATTTTGACATTTTCACCTAAAGTGCCCAATCAGGCTGAAAACGCATTTAAAGCAATAAAAAGTTCATTTTGGCTCTCACAACTAAACTAAACGTTGTAGACTCAAAATTTTTGCTGTATTTAGTGTATTCTAGCATCCTGAAGATGATTCCAGCATTAATTTCATCGTGCTTATGCTCATTTTGAAGATTTTGACATTTTCACCTTAAGTGTACAATCAGGGGCTGAAAACGCGTTTAAAGCAATAAAAAGTTCATTTTGGCTCTCACACCTAAACTAAACGTTGTAGACTCAAAATTTTTGCTGTATTTAGTGTATTCTAGCATCCTGAAGATGATTCCAGCATTAATTTCATTGTGCTTATGCTCATTTTGAAGATTTTGACATTTTCACCTTAAGTGTACAATCAGGGGCTGAAAACGCGTTTAAAGCAATAAAAAGTTCATTTTGGCTCTCACACCTAAACTAAACGTTATAGACTCAAAATTTTTGCTGTATTTAGTGTATTCTAGCATCCTGAAGATAATTCCAGCATTAATTTCATTGTGCTTATGCTCATTTTGAAGATTTTGACATTTTCACCTAAAGTGCACAATCAGGCTGAAAACGCATTTAAAGCCATAAAAAGTTCATTTTAGCTCTCACACCTAAACTAAACGTTGTAGACTCAAAATTTTTGCTGTATTTAGTGTATTCTAGCATCCTGAAGATGATTCCAGCATTAATTTCATTGTGCTTATGCTCATTTTGAAGATTTTGACATTTTCACCTAAAGTGCACAATCAGGCTGAAAACGCATTTAAAGCAATAAAAAGTTCATTTTGGCTCTCACACCTAAACTAAACGTTGTAGACTCAAAATTTTTGCTGTATTTAGTGTATTTTAGCATCCTGAAGATGATTCCAGCATTAATTTCATTGTGCTTATGCTCATTTTTAAGATTTTGACATTTTCACCTTAAGTGTACAATCAGGGGCTGAAAACGCGTTTAAAGCAATTAAAAGTTAATTTTGGCTCTCACACCTAAACTAAACGTAGTAGACTCAAAATTTTTGCTGTATTCAGTGTATTCTAGAATCCTGAAGATGATTCCATTATTAATTTCATCGTGCTTATGCTCATTTTGAAGATTTTGACATTTTCACCTAAAGTGCACAATCAGGCTGAAAACGCATTTAAAGCAATAAAAAGTTCATTTTGGCTCACACATCTAAAATAAACGTTGTATACTCAAAATCTTTGCTGTATTTAGTGTATTCTAGCATCCTGAATATGATTCCAGCATTAATTTCATTGTGCTTATGCTCATTTTGAAGATTTTGACATTTTCACCTTAAGTGTACAATCAGGGGCTGAAAACGCGTTTAAAGCAATAAAAAGTTCATTTTGGCTCTCAAACCTAAACTAAACGTTGTAGACTCAAAATTTTTGCTGTATTCAGTGTATTCTAGCATCCTGAAGATGATTCCAGCATTAATTTCATTGTGCTTATGCTCATTTTTAAGATTTTGACATTTTCACCTTAAGTGTACAATCAGGGGCTGAAAACGCGTTTAAAGCAATAAAAAGTTCATTTTGGCTCTCACACCTAAACTAAAGGTTGTAGACTCAAAATTTTTGCTGTATTTAGTGTATTCTAGCATCCTGAAGATGATTCCAGCATTAATTTCATTGTGCTTATGCTCATTTTTAAGATTTTGACATTTTCACCTAAAGTGCACAATCAGGCTGAAAACGCATTTAAAGCAATAAAAAGTTCATTTTGGCTCACACACCTAAAATAAACGTTGTAGACTCAAAATTTTTGCTGTATTCAGTGTATTCTAGCATCCTGAATATGATTCCAGCATTAATTTCATTGTGCTTATGCTCATTTTTAAGATTTTGACATTTTCACCTAAAGTGCACAATCAGGCTGAAAACGCATTTAAAGCAATAAAAAGTTCATTTTGGCTCTCACAACTAAACTAAACGTTGTAGACTCAAAATTTTTGCTGTATTTAGTGTATTCTAGCATCCTGAAGATAATTCCAGCATTAATTTCATTGTGCTTATGCTCATTTTGAAGATTTTGACATTTTCACCTAAAGTGCACAATCAGGCTGAAAACGCATTTAAAGCAATAAAAAGTTCATTTTGGCTCTCACACCTAAACTAAACGTTGTAGACTCAAAATTTTTGCTGTATTTAGTGTATTCTAGCATCCTGAAGATGATTCCAGCATTAATTTCATTGTGCTTATGCTCATTTTGAAGATTTTGACATTTTCACCTAAAGTGCACAATCAGGCTGAAAACGCATTTAAAGCAATAAAAAGTTCATTTTGGCTCTCACACCTAAACTAAACGTTGTAGACTCAAAATTTTTGCTGTATTTAGTGTATTTTAGCATCCTGAAGATGATTCCAGCATTAATTTCATTGTGCTTATGCTCATTTTTAAGATTTTGACATTTTCACCTTAAGTGTACAATCAGGGGCTGAAAACGCGTTTAAAGCAATTAAAAGTTAATTTTGGCTCTCACACCTAAACTAAACGTAGTAGACTCAAAATTTTTGCTGTATTCAGTGTATTCTAGAATCTTGAAGATGATTCCATTATTAATTTCATCGTGCTTATGCTCATTTTGAAGATTTTGACATTTTCACCTAAAGTGCACAATCAGGCTGAAAACGCATTTAAAGCAATAAAAAGTTCATTTTGGCTCACACATCTAAAATAAACGTTGTATACTCAAAATTTTTGCTGTATTTAGTGTATTCTAGCATCCTGAATATGATTCCAGCATTAAATTCATTGTGCTTATGCTCATTTTGAAGATTTTGACATTTTCACCTTAAGTGTACAATCAGGGGCTGAAAACGCGTTTAAAGCAATAAAAAGTTCATTTTGGCTCTCAAACCTAAACTAAACGTTGTAGACTCAAAATTTTTGCTGTATTCAGTGTATTCTAGCATCCTGAAGATGATTCCAGCATTAATTTCATTGTGCTTATGCTCATTTTTAAGATTTTGACATTTTTACCTTAAGTGTACAATCAGGGGCTGAAAACGCGTTTAAAGCAATAAAAAGTTCATTTTGGCTCTCACACCTAAACTAAAGGTTGTAGACTCAAAATTTTTGCTGTATTTAGTGTATTCTAGCATCCTGAAGATGATTCCAGCATTAATTTCATTGTGCTTATGCTCATTTTTAAGATTTTGACATTTTCACCTAAAGTGCACAATCAGGCTGAAAACGCATTTAAAGCAATAAAAAAATCATTTTGGCTCACACACCTAAAATAAACGTTGTAGACTCAAAATTTTTGCTGTATTCAGTGTATTCTAGCATCCTGAATATGATTCCAGCATTAATTTCATTGTGCTTATGCTCATTTTTAAGATTTTGACATTTTCACCTAAAGTGCCCAATCAGGCTGAAAACGCATTTAAAGCAATAAAAAGTTCATTTTGGCTCTCACAACTAAACTAAACGTTGTAGACTCAAAATTTTTGCTGTATTTAGTGTATTCTAGCATCCTGAAGATGATTCCAGCATTAATTTCATTGTGCTTATGCTCATTTTGAAGATTTTGACATTTTCACCTAAAGTGCACAATCAGGCTGAAAACGCATTTAAAGCCATAAAAAGTTCATTTTGGCTCTCACACCTAAACTAAACGTTGTAGACTCAAAATTTTTGCTGTATTTAGTGTATTCTAGCATCCTGAAGATGATTCCAGCATTAATTTCATTGTGCTTATGCTCATTTTTAAGATTTTGACATTTTCACCTAAAGTGCCCAATCAGGCTGAAAACGCATTTAAAGCAATAAAAAGTTCATTTTGGCTCTCACAACTAAACTAAACGTTGTAGACTCAAAATTTTTGCTGTATTTAGTGTATTCTAGCATCCTGAAGATGATTCCAGCATTAATTTCATTGTGCTTATGCTCATTTTGAAGATTTTGACATTTTCACCTAAAGTGCACAATCAGGCTGAAAACGCATTTAAAGCCATAAAAAGTTCATTTTGGCTCTCACACCTAAACTAAACGTTGTAGACTCAAAATTTTTGCTGTATTTAGTGTATTCTAGCATCCTGAAGATGATTCCAGCATTAATTTCATTGTGCTTATGCTCATTTTGAAGATTTTGACATTTTCACATTAAGTGTACAATCAGGGGCTGAAAACGCGTTTAAAGCAATAAAAAGTTCATTTTGGCTCTCACACCTAAACTAAACGTTATAGACTCAAAATTTTTGCTGTATTTAGTGTATTCTAGCATCCTGAAGATAATTCCAGCATTAATTTCATTGTGCTAATGCTCATTTTGAAGATTTTGACATTTTCACCTTAAGTGTACAATCAGGGGCTGAAAACGCGTTTAAAGCAATAAAAAGTTCATTTTGGCTCTCACACCTAAACTAAACGTTATAGACTCAAAATTTTTGCTGTATTCAGTGTATTCTAGCATCCTGAAGATGATTCCAGCATTAATTTCATCGTGCTTATGCTCATTTTGAAGATTTTGACATTTTCACCTAAAGTGCACAATCAGGCTGAAAACGCATTTAAAGCAATAAAAAGTTCATTTTGGCTCTCACACCTAAACTAAACGTTGTAGACTCAAAATTTTTGCTGTATTTAGTGTATTTTAGCATCCTGAAGATGATTCCAGCATTAATTTCATTGTGCTTATGCTCATTTTTAAGATTTTGACATTTTCACCTTAAGTGTACAATCAGGGGCTGAAAACGCGTTTAAAGCAATTAAAAGTTAATTTTGGCTCTCACACCTAAACTAAACGTAGTAGACTCAAAATTTTTGCTGTATTCAGTGTATTCTAGAATCCTGAAGATGATTCCATTATTAATTTCATCGTGCTTATGCTCATTTTGAAGATTTTGACATTTTCACCTAAAGTGCACAATCAGGCTGAAAACGCATTTAAAGCAATAAAAAGTTCATTTTGGCTCACACATCTAAAATAAACGTTGTATACTCAAAATTTTTGCTGTATTTAGTGTATTCTAGCATCCTGAATATGATTCCAGCATTAATTTCATTGTGCTTATGCTCATTTTGAAGATTTTGACATTTTCACCTTAAGTGTACAATCAGGGGCTGAAAACGCGTTTAAAGCAATAAAAAGTTCATTTTGGCTCTCAAACCTAAACTAAACGTTGTAGACTCAAAATTTTTGCTGTATTTAGTGTATTCTAGCATCCTGAATATGATTCCAGCATTAAATTCATTGTGCTTATGCTCATTTTGAAGATTTTGACATTTTCACCTTAAGTGTACAATCAGGGGCTGAAAACGCGTTTAAAGCAATAAAAAGTTCATTTTGGCTCTCAAACCTAAACTAAACGTTGTAGACTCAAAATTTTTGCTGTATTCAGTGTATTCTAGCATCCTGAAGATGATTCCAGCATTAATTTCATTGTGCTTATGCTCATTTTTAAGATTTTGACATTTTTACCTTAAGTGTACAATCAGGGGCTGAAAACGCGTTTAAAGCAATAAAAAGTTCATTTTGGCTCTCACACCTAAACTAAAGGTTGTAGACTCAAAATTTTTGCTGTATTTAGTGTATTTCTAGCATCCTGAAGATGATTCCAGCATTAATTTCATTGTGCTTATGCTCATTTTTAAGATTTTGACATTTTCACCTAAAGTGCACAATCAGGCTGAAAACGCATTTAAAGCAATAAAAAAATCATTTTGGCTCACACACCTAAAATAAACGTTGTAGACTCAAAATTTTTGCTGTATTCAGTGTATTCTAGCATCCTGAATATGATTCCAGCATTAATTTCATTGTGCTTATGCTCATTTTTAAGATTTTGACATTTTCACCTAAAGTGCCCAATCAGGCTGAAAACGCATTTAAAGCAATAAAAAGTTCATTTTGGCTCTCACACCTAAACTAAACGTTGTAGACTCAAAATTTTTGCTGTATTTAGTGTATTCTAGCATCCTGAAGATGATTCCAGCATTAATTTCATTGTGCTTATGCTCATTTTGAAGATTTTGACATTTTCACATTAAGTGTACAATCAGGGGCTGAAAACGCGTTTAAAGCAATAAAAAGTTCATTTTGGCTCTCAAACCTAAACTAAACGTTGTAGACTCAAAATTTTTGCTGTATTCAGTGTATTCTAGCATCCTGAAGATGATTCCAGCATTAATTTCATTGTGCTTATGCTCATTTTTAAGATTTTGACATTTTTACCTTAAGTGTACAATCAGGGGCTGAAAACGCGTTTAAAGCAATAAAAAGTTCATTTTGGCTCTCACACCTAAACTAAAGGTTGTAGACTCAAAATTTTTGCTGTATTTAGTGTATTCTAGCATCCTGAAGATGATTCCAGCATTAATTTCATTGTGCTTATGCTCATTTTTAAGATTTTGACATTTTCACCTAAAGTGCACAATCAGGCTGAAAACGCATTTAAAGCAATAAAAAGTTCATTTTGGCTCACACACCTAAAATAAACGTTGTAGACTCAAAATTTTTGCTGTATTCAGTGTATTCTAGCATCCTGAATATGATTCCAGCATTAATTTCATTGTGCTTATGCTCATTTTGAAGATTTTGACATTTTCACCTAAAGTGCACAATCAGGCTGAAAACGCATTTAAAGCCATAAAAAGTTCATTTTGGCTCTCACACCTAAACTAAACGTTGTAGACTCAAAATTTTTGCTGTATTTAGTGGATTCTAGCATCCTGAAGATGATTCCAGCATTAATTTCATTGTGCTTATGCTCATTTTGAAGATTTTGACATTTTCACATTAAGTGTACAATCAGGGGCTGAAAACGCGTTTAAAGCAATAAAAAGTTCATTTTGGCTCTCACACCTAAACTAAACGTTATAGACTCAAAATTTTTGCTGTATTTAGTGTATTCTAGCATCCTGAAGATAATTCCAGCATTAATTTCATTGTGCTTATGCTCATTTTTAAGATTTTGACATTTTCACCTAAAGTGCACAATCAGGCTGAAAACGCATTTAAAGCAATAAAAAGTTCATTTTGGCTCACACACCTAAAATAAACGTTGTAGACTCAAAATTTTTGCTGTATTCAGTGTATTCTAGCATCCTGAATATGATTCCAGCATTAATTTCATTGTGCTTATGCTCATTTTTAAGATTTTGACATTTTCACCTAAAGTGCACAATCAGGCTGAAAACGCATTTAAAGCAATAAAAAGTTCATTTTGGCTCTCACAACTAAACTAAACGTTGTAGACTCAAAATTTTTGCTGTATTTAGTGTATTCTAGCATCCTGAAGATAATTCCAGCATTAATTTCATTGTGCTTATGCTCATTTTGAAGATTTTGACATTTTCACCTAAAGTGCACAATCAGGCTGAAAACGCATTTAAAGCCATAAAAAGTTCATTTTGGCTCTCACACCTAAACTAAACGTTGTAGACTCAAAATTTTTGCTGTATTTAGTGTATTCTAGCATCCTGAAGATGATTCCAGCATTAATTTCATTGTGCTTATGCTCATTTTGAAGATTTTGACATTTTCACCTAAAGTGCACAATCAGGCTGAAAACGCATTTAAAGCAATAAAAAGTTCATTTTGGCTCTCACACCTAAACTAAACGTTGTAGACTCAAAATTTTTGCTGTATTTAGTGTATTTTAGCATCCTGAAGATGATTCCAGCATTAATTTCATTGTGCTTATGCTCATTTTTAAGATTTTGACATTTTCACCTTAAGTGTACAATCAGGGGCTGAAAACGCGTTTAAAGCAATTAAAAGTTAATTTTGGCTCTCACACCTAAACTAAACGTAGTAGACTCAAAATTTTTGCTGTATTCAGTGTATTCTAGAATCCTGAAGATGATTCCATTATTAATTTCATCGTGCTTATGCTCATTTTGAAGATTTTGACATTTTCACCTAAAGTGCACAATCAGGCTGAAAACGCATTTAAAGCAATAAAAAGTTCATTTTGGCTCACACATCTAAAATAAACGTTGTATACTCAAAATTTTTGCTGTATTTAGTGTATTCTAGCATCCTGAATATGATTCCAGCATTAATTTCATTGTGCTTATGCTCATTTTGAAGATTTTGACATTTTCACCTTAAGTGTACAATCAGGGGCTGAAAACGCGTTTAAAGCAATAAAAAGTTCATTTTGGCTCTCAAACCTAAACTAAACGTTGTAGACTCAAAATTTTTGCTGTATTCAGTGTATTCTAGCATCCTGAAGATGATTCCAGCATTAATTTCATTGTGCTTATGCTCATTTTTAAGATTTTGACATTTTTACCTTAAGTGTACAATCAGGGGCTGAAAACGCGTTTAAAGCAATAAAAAGTTCATTTTGGCTCTCACACCTAAACTAAAGGTTGTAGACTCAAAATTTTTGCTGTATTTAGTGTATTCTAGCATCCTGAAGATGATTCCAGCATTAATTTCATTGTGCTTATGCTCATTTTTAAGATTTTGACATTTTCACCTAAAGTGCACAATCAGGCTGAAAACGCATTTAAAGCAATAAAAAGTTCATTTTGGCTCACACACCTAAAATAAACGTTGTAGACTCAAAATTTTTGCTGTATTCAGTGTATTCTAGCATCCTGAATATGATTCCAGCATTAATTTCATTGTGCTTATGCTCATTTTTAAGATTTTGACATTTTCACCTAAAGTGCCCAATCAGGCTGAAAACGCATTTAAAGCAATAAAAAGTTCATTTTGGCTCTCACAACTAAACTAAACGTTGTAGACTCAAAATTTTTGCTGTATTTAGTGTATTCTAGCATCCTGAAGATGATTCCAGCATTAATTTCATTGTGCTTATGCTCATTTTGAAGATTTTGACATTTTCACCTAAAGTGCACAATCAGGCTGAAAACGCATTTAAAGCCATAAAAAGTTCATTTTGGCTCTCACACCTAAACTAAACGTTGTAGACTCAAAATTTTTGCTGTATTTAGTGTATTCTAGCATCCTGAAGATGATTCCAGCATTAATTTCATTGTGCTTATGCTCATTTTGAAGATTTTGACATTTTCACATTAAGTGTACAATCAGGGGCTGAAAACGCGTTTAAAGCAATAAAAAGTTCATTTTGGCTCTCACACCTAAACTAAACGTTATAGACTCAAAATTTTTGCTGTATTTAGTGTATTCTAGCATCCTGAAGATAATTCCAGCATTAATTTCATTGTGCTAATGCTCATTTTGAAGATTTTGACATTTTCACCTTAAGTGTACAATCAGGGGCTGAAAACGCGTTTAAAGCAATAAAAAGTTCATTTTGGCTCTCACACCTAAACTAAACGTTATAGACTCAAAATTTTTGCTGTATTCAGTGTATTCTAGCATCCTGAAGATAATTCCAGCATTAATTTCATTGTGCTTATGCTCATTTTGAAGATTTTGACATTTTCACCTAAAGTGCACAATCAGGCTGAAAACGCATTTAAAGCCATAAAAAGTTCATTTTGGCTCTCACACCTAAACTAAACGTTGTAGACTCAAAATTTTTGCTGTATTTAGTGTATTCTAGCATCCTGAAGATGATTCCAGCATTAATTTCATTGTGCTTATGCTCATTTTGAAGATTTTGACATTTTCACCTAAAGTGCACAATCAGGCTGAAAACGCATTTAAAGCAATAAAAAGTTCATTTTGGCTCTCACACCTAAACTAAACGTTGTAGACTCAAAATTTTTGCTGTATTTAGTGTATTTTAGCATCCTGAAGATGATTCCAGCATTAATTTCATTGTGCTTATGCTCATTTTTAAGATTTTGACATTTTCACCTTAAGTGTACAATCAGGGGCTGAAAACGCGTTTAAAGCAATTAAAAGTTAATTTTGGCTCTCACACCTAAACTAAACGTAGTAGACTCAAAATTTTTGCTGTATTCAGTGTATTCTAGAATCCTGAAGATGATTCCATTATTAATTTCATCGTGCTTATGCTCATTTTGAAGATTTTGACATTTTCACCTAAAGTGCACAATCAGGCTGAAAACGCATTTAAAGCAATAAAAAGTTCATTTTGGCTCACACATCTAAAATAAACGTTGTATACTCAAAATTTTTGCTGTATTTAGTGTATTCTAGCATCCTGAATATGATTCCAGCATTAATTTCATTGTGCTTATGCTCATTTTGAAGATTTTGACATTTTCACCTTAAGTGTACATTCAGGGGCTGAAAACGCGTTTAAAGCAATAAAAAGTTCATTTTGGCTCTCAAACCTAAACTAAACGTTGTAGACTCAAAATTTTTGCTGTATTCAGTGTATTCTAGCATCCTGAAGATGATTCCAGCATTAATTTCATTGTGCTTATGCTCATTTTTAAGATTTTGACATTTTTACCTTAAGTGTACAATCAGGGGCTGAAAACGCGTTTAAAGCAATAAAAAGTTCATTTTGGCTCTCACACCTAAACTAAAGGTTGTAGACTCAAAATTTTTGCTGTATTTAGTGTATTCTAGCATCCTGAAGATGATTCCAGCATTAATTTCATTGTGCTTATGCTCATTTTTAAGATTTTGACATTTTCACCTAAAGTGCACAATCAGGCTGAAAACGCATTTAAAGCAATAAAAAGTTCATTTTGGCTCACACACCTAAAATAAACGTTGTAGACTCAAAATTTTTGCTGTATTCAGTGTATTCTAGCATCCTGAATATGATTCCAGCATTAATTTCATTGTGCTTATGCTCATTTTTAAGATTTTGACATTTTCACCTAAAGTGCCCAATCAGGCTGAAAACGCATTTAAAGCAATAAAAAGTTCATTTTGGCTCTCACAACTAAACTAAACGTTGTAGACTCAAATTTTTTGCTGTATTTAGTGTATTCTAGCATCCTGAAGATGATTCCAGCATTAATTTCATTGTGCTTATGCTCATTTTGAAGATTTTGACATTTTCACCTAAAGTGCACAATCAGGCTGAAAACGCATTTAAAGCCATAAAAAGTTCATTTTGGCTCTCACACCTAAACTAAACGTTGTAGACTCAAAATTTTTGCTGTATTTAGTGTATTCTAGCATCCTGAAGATGATTCCAGCATTAATTTTATTGTGCTTATGCTCATTTTGAAGATTTTGACATTTTCACATTAAGTGTACAATCAGGGGCTGAAAACGCGTTTAAAGCAATAAAAAGTTCATTTTGGCTCTCACACCTAAACTAAACGTTATAGACTCAAAATTGTTGCTGTATTTAGTGTATTCTAGCATCCTGAAGATAATTCCAGCATTAATTTCATTGTGCTAATGCTCATTTTGAAGATTTTGACATTTTCACCTTAAGTGTACAATCAGGGGCTGAAAACGCGTTTAAAGCAATAAAAAGTTCATTTTGGCTCTCACACCTAAACTAAACGTTATAGACTCAAAATTTTTGCTGTATTCAGTGTATTCTAGCATCCTGAAGATGATTCCAGCATTAATTTCATCGTGCTTATGCTCATTTTGAAGATTTTGACATTTTCACCTAAAGTGCACAATCAGGCTGAAAACGCATTTAAAGCAATAAAAAGTTCATTTTGGCTCTCACACCTAAACTAAACGTTGTAGACTCAAAATTTTTGCTGTATTTAGTGTATTTTAGCATCCTGAAGATAATTCCAGCATTAATTTCATTGTGCTTATGCTCATTTTTAAGATTTTGACATTTTCACCTTAAGTGTACAATCAGGGGCTGAAAACGCGTTTAAAGCAATTAAAAGTTAATTTTGGCTCTCACACCTAAACTAAACGTAGTAGACTCAAAATTTTTGCTGTATTCAGTGTATTCTAGAATCCTGAAGATGATTCCATTATTAATTTCATCGTGCTTATGCTCATTTTGAAGATTTTGACATTTTCACCTAAAGTGCACAATCAGGCTGAAAACGCATTTAAAGCAATAAAAAGTTCATTTTGGCTCACACATCTAAAATAAACGTTGTATACTCAAAATTTTTGCTGTATTTAGTGTATTCTAGCATCCTGAATATGATTCCAGCATTAATTTCATTGTGCTTATGCTCATTTTGAAGATTTTGACATTTTCACCTTAAGTGTACAATCAGGGGCTGAAAACGCGTTTAAAGCAATAAAAAGTTCATTTTGGCTCTCAAACCTAAACTAAACGTTGTAGACTCAAAATTTTTGCTGTATTCAGTGTATTCTAGCATCCTGAAGATGATTCCAGCATTAATTTCATTGTGCTTATGCTCATTTTTAAGATTTTGACATTTTTACCTTAAGTGTACAATCAGGGGCTGAAAACGCGTTTAAAGCAATAAAAAGTTCATTTTGGCTCTCACACCTAAACTAAAGGTTGTAGACTCAAAATTTTTGCTGTATTTAGTGTATTCTAGCATCCTGAAGATGATTCCAGCATTAATTTCATTGTGCTTATGCTCATTTTTAAGATTTTGACATTTTCACCTAAAGTGCACAATCAGGCTGAAAACGCATTTAAAGCAATAAAAAGTTCATTTTGGCTCACACACCTAAAATAAACGTTGTAGACTCAAAATTTTTGCTGTATTCAGTGTATTCTAGCATCCTGAATATGATTCCAGCATTAATTTCATTGTGCTTATGCTCATTTTTAAGATTTTGACATTTTCACCTAAAGTGCCCAATCAGGCTGAAAACGCATTTAAAGCAATAAAAAGTTCATTTTGGCTCTCACAACTAAACTAAACGTTGTAGACTCAAAATTTTTGCTGTATTTAGTGTATTCTAGCATCCTGAAGATGATTCCAGCATTAATTTCATTGTGCTTATGCTCATTTTGAAGATTTTGACATTTTCACCTAAAGTGCACAATCAGGCTGAAAACGCATTTAAAGCCATAAAAAGTTCATTTTGGCTCTCACACCTAAACTAAACGTTGTAGACTCAAAATTTTTGCTGTATTTAGTGTATTCTAGCATCCTGAAGATGATTCCAGCATTAATTTCATTGTGCTTATGCTCATTTTGAAGATTTTGACATTTTCACATTAAGTGTACAATCAGGGGCTGAAAACGCGTTTAAAGCAATAAAAAGTTCATTTTGGCTCTCACACCTAAACTAAACGTTATAGACTCAAAATTTTTGCTGTATTTAGTGTATTCTAGCATCCTGAAGATAATTCCAGCATTAATTTCATTGTGCTAATGCTCATTTTGAAGATTTTGACATTTTCACCTTAAGTGTACAATCAGGGGCTGAAAACGCGTTTAAAGCAATAAAAAGTTCATTTTGGCTCTCACACCTAAACTAAACGTTGTAAACTCAAATTTTTTGCTGTATTTACTGTATTCTAGCATCCTGAAGATGATTCCAGCATTAATTTCATCGTGCTTATGCTCATTTTGAAGATTTTGACATTTTCACCTAAAGTGCACAATCAGGCTGAAAACGCATTTAAAGCAATAAAAAGTTCATTTTGGCTCTCACACCTAAACTAAACGTTGTAGACTCAAAATTTTTGCTGTATTTAGTGTATTCTAGCATCCTGAAGATGATTCCAGCATTAATTGCATTGTGCTTATGCTCATTTTGAAGATTTTGACATTTTCACCTTAAGTGTACAATCAGGGGCTGAAAACGCGTTTAAAGCAATAAAAAGTTCATTTTGGCTCTCACACCTAAACTAAACGTTATAGACTCAAAATTTTTGCTGTATTTAGTGTATTTTAGCATCCTGAAGATGATTCCAGCATTAATTTCATTGTGCTTATGCTCATTTTTAAGATTTTGACATTTTCACCTTAAGTGTACAATCAGGGGCTGAAAACGCGTTTAAAGCAATTAAAAGTTCATTTTGGCTCTCACACCTAAACTAAACGTAGTAGACTCAAAATTTTTGCTGTATTCAGTGTATTCTAGCATCCTGAAGATGATTCCAGCATTAATTTCATCGTGCTTATGCTCATTTTGAAGATTTTGACATTTTCACCTAAAGTGCACAATCAGGCTGAAAACGCATTTAAAGCAATAAAAAGTTCATTTTGGCTCTCACACCTAAACTAAACGTTGTAGACTCAAAATTTTTGCTGTATTTAGTGTATTCTAGCATCCTGAAGATGATTCCAGCATTAATTTCATTGTGCTTATGCTCATTTTGAAGATTTTGACATTTTCACCTAAAGTGCCCAATCAGGCTGAAAACGCATTTAAAGCAATAAAAAGTTCATTTTGGCTCTCACAACTAAACTAAACGTTGTAGACTCAAAATTTTTGCTGTATTTAGTGTATTCTAGCATCCTGAAGATGATTCCAGCATTAATTTCATTGTGCTTATGCTCATTTTGAAGATTTTGACATTTTCACATTAAGTGTACAATCAGGGGCTGAAAACGCGTTTAAAGCAATAAAAAGTTCATTTTGGCTCTCACAACTAAACTAAACGTTGTAGACTCAAAATTTTTGCTGTATTTAGTGTATTCTAGCATCCTGAAGATAATTCCAGCATTAATTTCATTGTGCTTATGCTCATTTTGAAGATTTTGACATTTTCACCTAAAGTGCACAATCAGGCTGAAAACGCATTTAAAGCCATAAAAAGTTCATTTTGGCTCTCACACCTAAACTAAACGTTGTAGACTCAAAATTTTTGCTGTATTTAGTGTATTCTAGCATCCTGAAGATGATTCCAGCATTAATTTCATTGTGCTTATGCTCATTTTGAAGATTTTGACATTTTCACCTAAAGTGCACAATCAGGCTGAAAACGCATTTAAAGCAATAAAAAGTTCATTTTGGCTCTCACACCTAAACTAAACGTTGTAGACTCAAAATTTTTGCTGTATTTAGTGTATTTTAGCATCCTGAAGATGATTCCAGCATTAATTTCATTGTGCTTATGCTCATTTTTAAGATTTTGACATTTTCACCTTAAGTGTACAATCAGGGGCTGAAAACGCGTTTAAAGCAATTAAAAGTTAATTTTGGCTCTCACACCTAAACTAAACGTAGTAGACTCAAATTTTTTGCTGTATTCAGTGTATTCTAGAATCCTAAAGATGATTCCTTTATTAATTTCATCGTGCTTATGCTCATTTTGAAGATTTTGACATTTTCACCTAAAGTGCACAATCAGGCTGAAAACGCATTTAAAGCAATAAAAAGTTCATTTTGGCTCACACATCTAAAATAAACGTTGTATACTCAAAATTTTTGCTGTATTTAGTGTATTCTAGCATCCTGAATATGATTCCAGCATTAATTTCATTGTGCTTATGCTCATTTTGAAGATTTTGACATTTTCACCTTAAGTGTACAATCAGGGGCTGAAAACGCGTTTAAAGCAATAAAAAGTTCATTTTGGCTCTCAAACCTAAACTAAACGTTGTAGACTCAAAATTTTTGCTGTATTCAGTGTATTCTAGCATCCTGAAGATGATTCCAGCATTAATTTCATTGTGCTTATGCTCATTTTTAAGATTTTGACATTTTTACCTTAAGTGTACAATCAGGGGCTGAAAACGCGTTTAAAGCAATAAAAAGTTCATTTTGGCTCTCACACCTAAACTAAAGGTTGTAGACTCAAAATTTTTGCTGTATTTAGTGTATTCTAGCATCCTGAAGATGATTCCAGCATTAATTTCATTGTGCTTATGCTCATTTTTAAGATTTTGACATTTTCACCTAAAGTGCACAATCAGGCTGAAAACGCATTTAAAGCAATAAAAAGTTCATTTTGGCTCACACACCTAAAATAAACGTTGTAGACTCAAAATTTTTGCTGTATTCAGTGTATTCTAGCATCCTGAATATGATTCCAGCATTAATTTCATTGTGCTTATGCTCATTTTTAATATTTTGACATTTTCACCTAAAGTGCCCAATCAGGCTGAAAACGCATTTAAAGCAATAAAAAGTTCATTTTGGCTCTCACAACTAAACTAAACGTTGTAGACTCAAAATTTTTGCTGTATTTAGTGTATTCTAGCATCCTGAAGATGATTCCAGCATTAATTTCATTGTGCTTATGCTCATTTTGAAGATTTTGACATTTTCACCTAAAGTGCACAATCAGGCTGAAAACGCATTTAAAGCCATAAAAAGTTCATTTTGGCTCTCACACCTAAACTAAACGTTGTAGACTCAAAATTTTTGCTGTATTTAGTGTATTCTAGCATCCTGAAGATGATTCCAGCATTAATTTCATTGTGCTTATGCTCATTTTGAAGATTTTGACATTTTCACCTTAAGTGTACAATCAGGGGCTGAAAACGCGTTTAAAGCAATAAAAAGTTCATTTTGGCTCTCACACCTAAACTAAACGTTATAGACTCAAAATTTTTGCTGTATTCAGTGTATTCTAGCATCCTGAAGATAATTCCAGCATTAATTTCATTGTGCTTATGCTCATTTTTAAGATTTTGACATTTTCACCTTAAGTGTACAATCAGGGGCTGAAAACGCGTTTAAAGCAATTAAAAGTTAATTTTGGCTCTCACACCTAAACTAAACGTAGTAGACTCAAAATTTTTGCTGTATTCAGTGTATTCTAGAATCCTGAAGATGATTCCATTATTAATTTCATCTTGCTTATGCTCATTTTGAAGATTTTGACATTTTCACCTAAAGTGCACAATCAGGCTGAAAACGCATTTAAAGCAATAAAAAGTTCATTTTGGCTCACACATCTAAAATAAACGTTGTATACTCAAAATTTTTGCTGTATTTAGTGTATTCTAGCATCCTGAATATGATTCCAGCATTAATTTCATTGTGCTTATGCTCATTTTGAAGATTTTGACATTTTCACCTTAAGTGTACAATCAGGGGCTGAAAACGCGTTTAAAGCAATAAAAAGTTCATTTTGGCTCTCAAACCTAAACTAAACGTTGTAGACTCAAAATTTTTGCTGTATTCAGTGTATTCTAGCATCCTGAAGATGATTCCAGCATTAATTTCATTGTGCTTATGCTCATTTTTAAGATTTTGACATTTTTACCTTAAGTGTACAATCAGGGGCTGAAAACGCGTTTAAAGCAATAAAAAGTTCATTTTGGCTCTCACACCTAAACTAAAGGTTGTAGACTCAAAATTTTTGCTGTATTTAGTGTATTCTAGCATCCTGAAGATGATTCCAGCATTAATTTCATTGTGCTTATGCTCATTTTTAAGATTTTGACATTTTCACCTAAAGTGCACAATCAGGCTGAAAACGCATTTAAAGCAATAAAAAGTTCATTTTGGCTCACACACCTAAAATAAACGTTGTAGACTCAAAATTTTTGCTGTATTCAGTGTATTCTAGCATCCTGAATATGATTCCAGCATTAATTTCATTGTGCTTATGCTCATTTTTAAGATTTTGACATTTTCACCTAAAGTGCCCAATCAGGCTGAAAACGCATTTAAAGCAATAAAAAGTTCATTTTGGCTCTCACAACTAAACTAAACGTTGTAGACTCAAATTTTTTGCTGTATTTAGTGTATTCTAGCATCCTGAAGATGATTCCAGCATTAATTTCATTGTGCTTATGCTCATTTTGAAGATTTTGACATTTTCACCTAAAGTGCACAATCAGGCTGAAAACGCATTTAAAGCCATAAAAAGTTCATTTTGGCTCTCACACCTAAACTAAACGTTGTAGACTCAAAATTTTTGCTGTATTTAGTGTATTCTAGCATCCTGAAGATGATTCCAGCATTAATTTCATTGTGCTTATGCTCATTTTGAAGATTTTGACATTTTCACATTAAGTGTACAATCAGGGGCTGAAAACGCGTTTAAAGCAATAAAAAGTTCATTTTGGCTCTCACACCTAAACTAAACGTTATAGACTCAAAATTGTTGCTGTATTTAGTGTATTCTAGCATCCTGAAGATAATTCCAGCATTAATTTCATTGTGCTAATGCTCATTTTGAAGATTTTGACATTTTCACCTTAAGTGTACAATCAGGGGCTGAAAACGCGTTTAAAGCAATAAAAAGTTCATTTTGGCTCTCACACCTAAACTAAACGTTATAGACTCAAAATTTTTGCTGTATTCAGTGTATTCTAGCATCCTGAAGATGATTCCAGCATTAATTTCATCGTGCTTATGCTCATTTTGAAGATTTTGACATTTTCACCTAAAGTGCACAATCAGGCTGAAAACGCATTTAAAGCAATAAAAAGTTCATTTTGGCTCTCACACCTAAACTAAACGTTGTAGACTCAAAATTTTTGCTGTATTTAGTGTATTTTAGCATCCTGAAGATGATTCCAGCATTAATTTCATTGTGCTTATGCTCATTTTTAAGATTTTGACATTTTCACCTTAAGTGTACAATCAGGGGCTGAAAACGCGTTTAAAGCAATTAAAAGTTAATTTTGGCTCTCACACCTAAACTAAACGTAGTAGACTCAAAATTTTTGCTGTATTCAGTGTATTCTAGAATCCTGAAGATGATTCCATTATTAATTTCATCGTGCTTATGCTCATTTTGAAGATTTTGACATTTTCACCTAAAGTGCACAATCAGGCTGAAAACGCATTTAAAGCAATAAAAAGTTCATTTTGGCTCACACATCTAAAATAAACGTTGTATACTCAAAATTTTTGCTGTATTTAGTGTATTCTAGCATCCTGAATATGATTCCAGCATTAATTTCATTGTGCTTATGCTCATTTTGAAGATTTTGACATTTTCACCTTAAGTGTACAATCAGGGGCTGAAAACGCGTTTAAAGCAATAAAAAGTTCATTTTGGCTCTCAAACCTAAACTAAACGTTGTAGACTCAAAATTTTTGCTGTATTCAGTGTATTCTAGCATCCTGAAGATGATTCCAGCATTAATTTCATTGTGCTTATGCTCATTTTTAAGATTTTGACATTTTTACCTTAAGTGTACAATCAGGGGCTGAAAACGCGTTTAAAGCAATAAAAAGTTCATTTTGGCTCTCACACCTAAACTAAAGGTTGTAGACTCAAAATTTTTGCTGTATTTAGTGTATTCTAGCATCCTGAAGATGATTCCAGCATTAATTTCATTGTGCTTATGCTCATTTTTAAGATTTTGACATTTTCACCTAAAGTGCACAATCAGGCTGAAAACGCATTTAAAGCAATAAAAAGTTCATTTTGGCTCACACACCTAAAATAAACGTTGTAGACTCAAAATTTTTGCTGTATTCAGTGTATTCTAGCATCCTGAATATGATTCCAGCATTAATTTCATTGTGCTTATGCTCATTTTTAAGATTTTGACATTTTCACCTAAAGTGCCCAATCAGGCTGAAAACGCATTTAAAGCAATAAAAAGTTCATTTTGGCTCTCACAACTAAACTAAACGTTGTAGACTCAAAATTTTTGCTGTATTTAGTGTATTCTAGCATCCTGAAGATGATTCCAGCATTAATTTCATTGTGCTTATGCTCATTTTGAAGATTTTGACATTTTCACCTAAAGTGCACAATCAGGCTGAAAACGCATTTAAAGCCATAAAAAGTTCATTTTGGCTCTCACACCTAAACTAAACGTTGTAGACTCAAAATTTTTGCTGTATTTAGTGTATTCTAGCATCCTGAAGATGATTCCAGCATTAATTTCATTGTGCTTATGCTCATTTTGAAGATTTTGACATTTTCACATTAAGTGTACAATCAGGGGCTGAAAACGCGTTTAAAGCAATAAAAAGTTCATTTTGGCTCTCACACCTAAACTAAACGTTATAGACTCAAAATTTTTGCTGTATTTAGTGTATTCTAGCATCCTGAAGATGATTCCAGCATTAATTGCATTGTGCTTATGCTCATTTTGAAGATTTTGACATTTTCACCTTAAGTGTACAATCAGGGGCTGAAAACGCGTTTAAAGCAATAAAAAGTTCATTTTGGCTCTCACACCTAAACTAAACGTTATAGACTCAAAATTTTTGCTGTATTTAGTGTATTTTAGCATCCTGAAGATGATTCCAGCATTAATTTCATTGTGCTTATGCTCATTTTTAAGATTTTGACATTTTCACCTTAAGTGTACAATCAGGGGCTGAAAACGCGTTTAAAGCAATTAAAAGTTCATTTTGGCTCTCACACCTAAACTAAACGTAGTAGACTCAAAATTTTTGCTGTATTCAGTGTATTCTAGCATCCTGAAGATGATTCCAGCATTAATTTCATCGTGCTTATGCTCATTTTGAAGATTTTGACATTTTCACCTAAAGTGCACAATCAGGCTGAAAACGCATTTAAAGCAATAAAAAGTTCATTTTGGCTCTCACACCTAAACTAAACGTTGTAGACTCAAAATTTTTGCTGTATTTAGTGTATTCTAGCATCCTGAAGATGATTCCAGCATTAATTTCATTGTGCTTATGCTCATTTTGAAGATTTTGACATTTTCACCTAAAGTGCCCAATCAGGCTGAAAACGCATTTAAAGCAATAAAAAGTTCATTTTGGCTCTCACAACTAAACTAAACGTTGTAGACTCAAAATTTTTGCTGTATTTAGTGTATTCTAGCATCCTGAAGATGATTCCAGCATTAATTTCATTGTGCTTATGCTCATTTTGAAGATTTTGACATTTTCACATTAAGTGTACAATCAGGGGCTGAAAACGCGTTTAAAGCAATAAAAAGTTCATTTTGGCTCTCACACCTAAACTAAACGTTATAGACTCAAAATTTTTGCTGTATTTAGTGTATTCTAGCATCCTGAAGATAATTCCAGCATTAATTTCATTGTGCTAATGCTCATTTTGAAGATTTTGACATTTTCACCTTAAGTGTACAATCAGGGGCTGAAAACGCGTTTAAAGCAATAAAAAGTTCATTTTGGCTCTCACACCTAAACTAAACGTTGTAAACTCAAATTTTTTGCTGTATTTACTGTATTCTAGCATCCTGAAGATGATTCCAGCATTAATTTCATCGTGCTTATGCTCATTTTGAAGATTTTGACATTTTCACCTAAAGTGCACAATCAGGCTGAAAACGCATTTAAAGCAATAAAAAGTTCATTTTGGCTCTCACACCTAAACTAAACGTTGTAGACTCAAAATTTTTGCTGTATTTAGTGTATTCTAGCATCCTGAAGATGATTCCAGCATTAATTTCATTGTGCTTATGCTCATTTTGAAGATTTTGACATTTTCACCTTAAGTGTACAATCAGGGGCTGAAAACGCGTTTAAAGCAATAAAAAGTTCATTTTGGCTCTCACACCTAAACTAAACGTTATAGACTCAAAATTTTTGCTGTATTTAGTGTATTTTAGCATCCTGAAGATGATTCCAGCATTAATTTCATTGTGCTTATGCTCATTTTTAAGATTTTGACATTTTCACCTTAAGTGTACAATCAGGGGCTGAAAACGCGTTTAAAGCAATTAAAAGTTCATTTTGGCTCTCACACCTAAACTAAACGTAGTAGACTCAAAATTTTTGCTGTATTCAGTGTATTCTAGCATCCTGAAGATGATTCCAGCATTAATTTCATCGTGCTTATGCTCATTTTGAAGATTTTGACATTTTCACCTAAAGTGCACAATCAGGCTGAAAACGCATTTAAAGCAATAAAAAGTTCATTTTGGCTCTCACACCTAAACTAAACGTTGTAGACTCAAAATTTTTGCTGTATTTAGTGTATTCTAGCATCCTGAAGATGATTCCAGCATTAATTTCATTGTGCTTATGCTCATTTTGAAGATTTTGACATTTTCACCTTAAGTGTACAATCAGGGGCTGAAAACGCGTTTAAAGCAATAAAAAGTTCATTTTGGCTCTCACACCTAAACTAAACGTTGTAGACTCAAAAATTTTGCTGTATTTAGTGTATTCTAGCATCCTGAAGATGATTCCAGCAATAATTTCATTGTGCTTATGCTCATTTTGAAGATTTTGACATTTTCACCTAAAGTGCACAATCAGGCTGAAAACGCATTTAAAGCCATAAAAAGTTCATTTTGGCTCTCACACCTAAACTAAACGTTGTAGACTCAAAATTTTTGCTGTATTTAGTGTATTCTAGCATCCTGAAGATGATTCCAGCATTAATTTCATTGTGCTTATGCTCATTTTGAAGATTTTGACATTTTCACATTAAGTGTACAATCAGGGGCTGAAAACGCGTTTAAAGCAATAAAAAGTTCATTTTGGCTCTCACACCTAAACTAAACGTTGTAGACTCAAAAATTTTGCTGTATTTAGTGTATTCTAGCATCCTGAAGATAATTCCAGCATTAATTTCATTGTGCTAATGCTCATTTTGAAGATTTTGACATTTTCACCTTAAGTGTACAATCAGGGGCTGAAAACGCGTTTAAAGCAATAAAAAGTTCATTTTGGCTCTCACACCTAAACTAAACGTTGTAAACTCAAATTTTTTGCTGTATTTACTGTATTCTAGCATCCTGAAGATGATTCCAGCATTAATTTCATCGTGCTTATGCTCATTTTGAAGATTTTGACATTTTCACCTAAAGTGCACAATCAGGCTGAAAACGCATTTAAAGCAATAAAAAGTTCATTTTGGCTCTCACACCTAAACTAAACGTTGTAGACTCAAAATTTTTGCTGTATTTAGTGTATTCTAGCATCCTGAAGATGATTCCAGCATTAATTTCATTGTGCTTATGCTCATTTTGAAGATTTTGACATTTTCACCTTAAGTGTACAATCAGGGGCTGAAAACGCGTTTAAAGCAATAAAAAGTTCATTTTGGCTCTCACACCTAAACTAAACGTTATAGACTCAAAATTTTTGCTGTATTTAGTGTATTTTAGCATCCTGAAGATGATTCCAGCATTAATTTCATTGTGCTTATGCTCATTTTTAAGATTTTGACATTTTCACCTTAAGTGTACAATCAGGGGCTGAAAACGCGTTTAAAGCAATTAAAAGTTCATTTTGGCTCTCACACCTAAACTAAACGTAGTAGACTCAAAATTTTTGCTGTATTCAGTGTATTCTAGCATCCTGAAGATGATTCCAGCATTAATTTCATCGTGCTTATGCTCATTTTGAAGATTTTGACATTTTCACCTAAAGTGCACAATCAGGCTGAAAACGCATTTAAAGCAATAAAAAGTTCATTTTGGCTCACACACCTAAAATAAACGTTGTAGACTCAAAATTTTTGCTGTATTTAGTGTATTCTAGCATCCTGAATATGATTCCAGCATTAATTTCATTGTGCTTATGCTCATTTTGAAGATTTTGACATTTTCACCTTAAGTGTACAATCAGGGGCTGAAAACGCGTTTAAAGCAATAAAAAGTTCATTTTGGCTCTCAAACCTAAACTAAACGTTGTTGTCAGGTTCAGATGTAGACATTTATCAAATAAAGAGAGAAGAAGCATCTGGTTCCAAATTTATTACTCATGAGGACTCATGAGGAAGAGAAAACTGCAGCCTTAGTTTGATCGGTACAGAGTCTCTCTTGGTTCATCACTCAAATAGTCCCCTTATATGTACTAATCGGGGCATCTGATTACATGACAGAAAGAGAAAAACAACTCCTATCTCACTTCACACTCTCTAAGTGCGGCATGCAAGTCCAGGGGGCCCTGGCGTTCACGTGTGTCACGTCTTCTTATCAGTTGTCCCCACTCGGCAGCTGAGTCGTCCACTTGCAACTTCACCAAATACAATAACACTCCTTTGCAATACATAGCAATCATAAACAGAAATTACTACACTATTACGTTGACTTGTGTTTCCCAAGAGGCAATTTACTTCAACACGGCAAATGTATAATAATCCTCCAAAATAATTCCTACATTTCCCTCCTGTTTATTCTACATTTGCCTCCAAAAATTTTGTCATCAAAAGAACTTTGATTTAAAGGTTTTATTTAGTTGAATCATTTACTGGATGACAAACTTAAACATTCCATAATGTCCCCTTTCTCTGTTTTAAGTTTTAAGGTGTGTAAAATATGACGGCAGGAGAAATTATCTCATCATTGGTTTGGTCATTAGTGTCCCCTCCATCACCACAATTTGCAGAAACAAGCAAAGGGTACATCTCTTGTAATTTACAATCTGTGGGAGCGACGACGGTTGAGATAAGTCGGACGAGTAATGCGCGAATGCAGGGAATACAACAACATCCACACAGCACAAGAATTGAGGTGAACAGAGTCATAGAAATCATGACAGAAAATACCAAACTTTTATATTTACCAAACGTTTTTTCCCACCACTCGTCCCATGCTGAGGTGGACACACCTGAGTGTTCTTTCATCTTTCGATTCAGGGTGCGCAGGCCTTCAATGGCTCTCGTGAGGGACCCATCTGGAGATGTGTTGTTTGGTATAAATGTACAACACTGGTTCCCAAACATAGCGCAAACGCCACCTCTCTCTGCCAGTAGCATGTCGACCGCAATGCGGTTCTGGAACGCCATGAGTGATGTTGCAGCCAATTGTTCTCTGACAGCTATAAATCCTTCTTCAGTATAATTCCCCAACTCTTGTACATTGTAATGTATGTAGTTGATTCGGTCTACATTTTTATTGGGTGTTACCCATATGAAAATAGATTCCCACGCCGCTGCAATTTGATTCGCCAACTTATACTCATCCGGAACGCCGCGAGGAACTCCAATTCCATCCAAATAGGTTGGTCCACCGTCCCACCAGGAAGCACGTCGCTTTCTTGAGAGATGGTGGAGGGGATCATGAGCTGAAATTGCTCTCTGAATATCCCCCAGTGTGGATGGAAAAATAAGCACCGGTAACTGCAGAGACACCAATGCACAACCACCAGTTGCATCTATCAAAGAATCAAACAATTTGGTGAATGAATAGCCTTCACGGTCACAAAGACCACACAACATAGTACCGCAAATCTTATCCACGCAATAGCCATGTCGACCGAGAACCCCTAATTAGGTTAGGCGTCTTGGAAAACTTCACTGACCGCAGGTATTTTCAGATTCTATATATCTGCTCCCACCTTTGAATCAGACTTTCGCTCACCCTCCCTGTTGGGTTTGTCGGTTGAGATGACCTTTTTACAATGCGTAAGATGTATCCAAGTGCTCCTTGCTTCAATCTCTATGGCCGTCGGCGTGGTCAGCAGCACTTGATGAGGGCCTTCCCACTTTGGAGAATTCCAGTGCTTCTTTTTGAGGCTTCGGATCAGTACCCAGTCTCCTGGAGCTACTAGTTCTTCCTGTTGGAGAGAAGCACAATTGCCTTCTGGTAATTTCAATTCATTTCTTTTCTCTAATGTTTTTCGCATGTAATCGGCCAAACCGGCTTCGTTGCCACTGTTAATGATAATAAATAATAATAATAATAAAAAATTTTGAGAATAAAATAAAGCCATATGTTGTATACATTCTGTGTATCCGTCCTACCATTCCCCCTGTTGACACATGGGTCACACCATGTGTCAATATAGCGGCCCACTTATAAAGATTTTTATTTAATAAAACAAAAACAAAAAACTTGCAAGTTAAATATTTTTTGTGTATTAAGCTGGTCAGCAAATTCATATTTCGTTATCCACAAATTTAAATGTTTTGTTTTAGAAGGACATTGGTTTTCTACAAACTTGCAGTCCTTACATGTTAACTGTTGTTTCGGGTCTTTCTTGTTGGCTATTTTGCTATTTGTTTTCTCCATGTTGGAGTCAGCGATTCTCTTAAGGAGATTAAACTGACTTTAAATCCCCGAACAAACAATAATGAGGTAGCGAACCTCCACTCACACCGAGGTAGCGAACCTCCACTCACACCCCCTCTTTATTTACGCGCGTAGGACACCGTTGCCCTCTTTTATAGACTCTCTCTGTCTCTTTACGCAACATTGACTAGTATTCTTACGGTTTTGATTCCTCTGTCTTTTCCCCTCCCTCAGTTTTATAGACTCCTCTGTCTTTTCCCCTCCCTCAGTTTTATAGACTCCTCTGTCTTTTCCCCTCCCCTCTGTTTTCTAGACTCCTCTGTCTTTTTAGTTTTAAGTACGTACAGGACACCGTCGCCCTCTTCCCCACGGAGTTTAAACGCGCGTAGGACACCGTCGCCCTTAACCTTAAACAGACACTCATTTACCAAAAATCCGCCAATGAAAATATAAGTGTCCTACCAGTGTTGCCTTCTCTCTTCCTGGGTTGCTTCAACTTTCAGTCCCCAGAAACAGGGCCGAGGTCCAGTCCCCTAAAAAGGGACAGCTGCCGTGGCCACGGTCTTTCTTGGTCGTCGGCTCTGCCTCTGGGCACCTCCGGTATGTTGCAATCCGGCTAAGAAGGACCAATTTAAATGTCAGGTTCAGATGTAGACATTTATCAAATAAAGAGAGAAGAAGCATCTGGTTCCAAATTTATTACTCATGAGGACTCATGAGGAAGAGAAAACTGCAGCCTTAGTTTGATCGGTACAGAGTCTCTCTTGGTTCATCACTCAAATAGTCCCCTTATATGTACTAATCGGGGCATCTGATTACATGACAGAAAGAGAAAAACAACTCCTATCTCACTTCACACTCTCTAAGTGCGGCATGCAAGTCCAGGGGGCCCTGGCGTTCACGTGTGTCACGTCTTCTTATCAGTTGTCCCCACTCGGCAGCTGAGTCGTCCACTTGCAACTTCACCAAATACAATAACACTCCTTTGCAATACATAGCAATCATAAACAGAAATTACTACACTATTACGTTGACTTGTGTTTCCCAAGAGGCAATTTACTTCAACACGGCAAATGTATAATAATCCTCCAAAATAATTCCTACAGTTGTAGACTCAAAAATTTTGCTGTATTCAGTGTATTCTAGCATCCTGAAGATGATTCCAGCATTAATTTCATCGTGCTTTTGCTCATTTTGAAGATTTTGACATTTTCACCTTAAGTGTACAATCAGGGGCTGAAAACGCGTTTAAAGCAATAAAAAGTTCATTTTGGCTCTCACACCTAAACTAAACGTTGTAGACTCAAAATTTTTGCTGTATTTAGTGTATTCTAGCATCCTGAAGATGATTCCAGCAATAATTTCATTGTGCTTATGCTCATTTTGAAGATTTTGACATTTTCACCTAAAGTGCACAATCAGGCTGAAAACGCATTTAATGCCATAAAAATTTCATTTTGGCTCTCACACCTAAACTAAACGTTGTAGACTCAAAATTTTTGCTGTATTTAGTGTATTCTAGCATCCTGAAGATGATTCCAGCATTAATTTCATTGTGCTTATGCTCATTTTGAATATTTTGACATTTTCACCTAAAGTGCACAATCAGGCTGAAAACGCATTTAAAGCAATAAAAAGTTCATTTTGGCTCTCACACCTAAACTAAACGTTGTAGACTCAAAATTTTTGCTGTATTTAGTGTATTCTAGCATCCTGAAGATGATTCCAGCATTAATTTCATTGTGCTTATGCTCATTTTGAAGATTTTGACATTTTCACCTTAAGTGTACAATCAGGGGCTGAAAACGCGTTTAAAGCAATAAAAAGTTCATTTTGGCTCTCACACCTAAACTAAACGTTATAGACTCAAAATTTTTGCTGTATTTTAGCATCCTGAAGATGATTCCAGCATTAATTTCATTGTGCTTATGCTCATTTTTAAGATTTTGACATTTTCACCTTAAGTGTACAATCAGGGGCTGAAAACGCGTTTAAAGCAATTAAAAGTTCATTTTGGCTCTCACACCTAAACTAAACGTAGTAGACTCAAAATTTTTGCTGTATTCAGTGTATTCTAGCATCCTGAAGATGATTCCAGCATTAATTTCATCGTGCTTATGCTCATTTTAAAGATTTTGACATTTTCACCTAAAGTGCACAATCAGGCTGAAAACGCATTTAAAGCAATAAAAAGTTCATTTTGGCTCTCACACCTAAACTAAACGTTGTAGACTCAAAATTTTTGCTGTATATAGTGTATTCTAGCATCCTGAAGATGATTCCAGCATTAATTTCATTGTGCTTATGCTCATTTTGAAGATTTTGACATTTTCACCTTAAGTGTACAATCAGGGGCTGAAAACGCGTTTAAAGCAATAAAAAGTTCATTTTGGCTCTCACACCTAAACTAAACGTTGTAGACTCAAAAATTTTGCTGTATTTAGTGTATTCTAGCATCCTGAAGATGATTCCAGCAATAATTTCATTGTGCTTATGCTCATTTTGAAGATTTTGACATTTTCACCTTAAGTGTACAATCAGGGGCTGAAAACGCGTTTAAAGCAATTAAAAGTTCATTTTGGCTCTCACACCTAAACTAAACGTAGTAGACTCAAAAATTTTGCTGTATTCAGTGTATTCTAGCATCCTGAAGATGATTCCAGCATTAATTTCATCGTGCTTATGCTCATTTTGAAGATTTTGACATTTTCACCTAAAGTGCACAATCAGGCTGAAAACGCATTTAAAGCAATAAAAAGTTCATTTTGGCTCACACACCTAAAATAAACGTTGTAGACTCAAAATTTTTGCTGTATTTAGTGTATTCTAGCATCCTGAATATGATTCCAGCATTAATTTCATTGTGCTTATGCTCATTTTGAAGATTTTGACATTTTCACCTTAAGTGTACAATCAGGGGCTGAAAACGCGTTTAAAGCAATAAAAAGTTCATTTTGGCTCTCAAACCTAAACTAAACGTTGTAGACTCAAAATTTTTGCTGTATTCAGTGTATTCTAGCATCCTGAAGATGATTCCAGCATTAATTTCATCGTGCTTTTGCTCATTTTGAAGATTTTGACATTTTCACCTTAAGTGTACAATCAGGGGCTGAAAACGCGTTTAAAGCAATAAAAAGTTCATTTTGGCTCTCACACCTAAACTAAACGTTGTAGACTCAAAATTTTTGCTGTATTTAGTGTATTCTAGCATCCTGAAGATGATTCCAGCAATAATTTCATTGTGCTTATGCTCATTTTGAAGATTTTGACATTTTCACCTAAAGTGCACAATCAGGCTGAAAACGCATTTAAAGCCATAAAAAGTTCATTTTGGCTCTCACACCTAAACTAAACGTTGTAGACTCAAAATTTTTGCTGTATTTAGTGTATTCTAGCATCCTGAAGATGATTCCAGCATTAATTTCATTGTGCTTATGCTCATTTTGAATATTTTGACATTTTCACCTAAAGTGCACAATCAGGCTGAAAACGCATTTAAAGCAATAAATAGTTCATTTTGGCTCTCACACCTAAACTAAACGTTGTAGACTCAAAATTTTTGCTGTATTTAGTGTATTCTAGCATCCTGAAGATGATTCCAGCATTAATTTCATTGTGCTTATGCTCATTTTGAAGATTTTGACATTTTCACCTTAAGTGTACAATCAGGGGCTGAAAACGCGTTTAAAGCAATAAAAAGTTCATTTTGGCTCTCACACCTAAACTAAACGTTATAGACTCAAAATTTTTGCTGTATTTAGTGTATTTTAGCATCCTGAAGATGATTCCAGCATTAATTTCATTGTGCTTATGCTCATTTTTAAGATTTTGACATTTTCACCTTAAGTGTACAATCAGGGGCTGAAAACGCGTTTAAAGCAATTAAAAGTTCATTTTGGCTCTCACACCTAAACTAAACGTAGTAGACTCAAAATTTTTGCTGTATTCAGTGTATTCTAGCATCCTGAAGATGATTCCAGCATTAATTTCATCGTGCTTATGCTCATTTTGAAGATTTTGACATTTTCACCTAAAGTGCACAATCAGGCTGAAAACGCATTTAAAGCAATAAAAAGTTCATTTTGGCTCTCACACCTAAACTAAACGTTGTAGACTCAAAAATTTTGCTGTATTTAGTGTATTCTAGCATCCTGAAGATGATTCCAGCAATAATTTCATTGTGCTTATGCTCATTTTGAAGATTTTGACATTTTCACCTACAGTGCACAATCAGGCTGAAAACGCATTTAAAGCCATAAAAAGTTCATTTTGGCTCTCACACCTAAACTAAACGTTGTAGACTCAAATTTTTTGCTGTATTTAGTGTATTCTAGCATCCTGAAGATGATTCCAGCATTAATTTCATCGTGCTTATGCTCATTTTGAAGATTTTGACATTTTCACCTTAAGTGTACAATCAGGGGCTGAAAACGCGTTTAAAGCAATAAAAAGTTCATTTTGGCTCTCAAACCTAAACTAAACGTTGTAGACTCAAAATTTTTGCTGTATTCAGTGTATTCTTGCATCCTGAAGATGATTCCAGCATTAATTTCATCGTGCTTTTGCTCATTTTGAAGATTTTGACATTTTCACCTTAAGTGTACAATCAGGGGCTGAAAACGCGTTTAAAGCAATAAAAAGTTCATTTTGGCTCTCACACCTAAACTAAACGTTGTAGACTCAAAATTTTTGCTGTATTTAGTGTATTCTAGCATCCTGAAGATGATTCCAGCAATAATTTCATTGTGCTTATGCTCATTTTGAAGATTTTGACATTTTCACCTAAAGTGCACAATCAGGCTGAAAACGCATTTAATGCCATAAAAATTTCATTTTGGCTCTCACACCTAAACTAAACGTTGTAGACTCAAAATTTTTGCTGTATTTAGTGTATTCTAGCATCCTGAAGATGATTCCAGCATTAATTTCATTGTGCTTATGCTCATTTTTAAGATTTTGACATTTTCACCTAAAGTGCACAATCAGGCTGAAAACGCATTTAAAGCAATAAAAAGTTCATTTTGGCTCACACACCTAAAATAAACGTTGTAGACTCAAAATTTTTGCTGTATTCAGTGTATTCTAGCATCCTGAATATGATTCCAGCATTAATTTCATTGTGCTTATGCTCATTTTTAAGATTTTGACATTTTCACCTAAAGTGCCCAATCAGGCTGAAAACGCATTTAAAGCAATAAAAAGTTCATTTTGGCTCTCACAACTAAACTAAACGTTGTAGACTCAAAATTTTTGCTGTATTTAGTGTATTCTAGCATCCTGAAGATGATTCCAGCATTAATTTCATTGTGCTTATGCTCATTTTGAAGATTTTGACATTTTCACCTAAAGTGCACAATCAGGCTGAAAACGCATTTAAAGCCATAAAAAGTTCATTTTGGCTCTCACACCTAAACTAAACGTTGTAGACTCAAAATTTTTGCTGTATTTAGTGTATTCTAGCATCCTGAAGATGATTCCAGCATTAATTTCATTGTGCTTATGCTCATTTTGAAGATTTTGACATTTTCACCTTAAGTGTACAATCAGGGGCTGAAAACGCGTTTAAAGCAATAAAAAGTTCATTTTGGCTCTCACACCTAAACTAAACGTTATAGACTCAAAATGTTTGCTGTATTCAGTGTATTCTAGCATCCTGAAGATAATTCCAGCATTAATTTCATTGTGCTTATGCTCATTTTGAAGATTTTGACATTTTCACCTAAAGTGCACAATCAGGCTGAAAACGCATTTAAAGCCATAAAAAGTTCATTTTGGCTCTCACACCTAAACTAAACGTTGTAGACTCAAAATTTTTGCTGTATTTAGTGTATTCTAGCATCCTGAAGATGATTCCAGCATTAATTTCATTGTGCTTATGCTCATTTTGAAGATTTTGACATTTTCACCTAAAGTGCACAATCAGGCTGAAAACGCATTTAAAGCAATAAAAAGTTCATTTTGGCTCTCACACCTAAACTAAACGTTGTAGACTCAAAATTTTTGCTGTATTTAGTGTATTTTAGCATCCTGAAGATGATTCCAGCATTAATTTCATTGTGCTTATGCTCATTTTTAAGATTTTGACATTTTCACCTTAAGTGTACAATCAGGGGCTGAAAACGCGTTTAAAGCAATTAAAAGTTAATTTTGGCTCTCACACCTAAACTAAACGTAGTAGACTCAAAATTTTTGCTGTATTCAGTGTATTCTAGAATCCTGAAGATGATTCCATTATTAATTTCATCTTGCTTATGCTCATTTTGAAGATTTTGACATTTTCACCTAAAGTGCACAATCAGGCTGAAAACGCATTTAAAGCAATAAAAAGTTCATTTTGGCTCACACATCTAAAATAAACGTTGTATACTCAAAATTTTTGCTGTATTTAGTGTATTCTAGCATCCTGAATATGATTCCAGCATTAATTTCATTGTGCTTATGCTCATTTTGAAGATTTTGACATTTTCACCTTAAGTGTACAATCAGGGGCTGAAAACGCGTTTAAAGCAATAAAAAGTTCATTTTGGCTCTCAAACCTAAACTAAACGTTGTAGACTCAAAATTTTTGCTGTATTCAGTGTATTCTAGCATCCTGAAGATGATTCCAGCATTAATTTCATTGTGCTTATGCTCATTTTTAAGATTTTGACATTTTTACCTTAAGTGTACAATCAGGGGCTGAAAACGCGTTTAAAGCAATAAAAAGTTCATTTTGGCTCTCACACCTAAACTAAAGGTTGTAGACTCAAAATTTTTGCTGTATTTAGTGTATTCTAGCATCCTGAAGATGATTCCAGCATTAATTTCATTGTGCTTATGCTCATTTTTAAGATTTTGACATTTTCACCTAAAGTGCACAATCAGGCTGAAAACGCATTTAAAGCAATAAAAAGTTCATTTTGGCTCACACACCTAAAATAAACGTTGTAGACTCAAAATTTTTGCTGTATTCAGTGTATTCTAGCATCCTGAATATGATTCCAGCATTAATTTCATTGTGCTTATGCTCATTTTTAAGATTTTGACATTTTCACCTAAAGTGCCCAATCAGGCTGAAAACGCATTTAAAGCAATAAAAAGTTCATTTTGGCTCTCACAACTAAACTAAACGTTGTAGACTCAAATTTTTTGCTGTATTTAGTGTATTCTAGCATCCTGAAGATGATTCCAGCATTAATTTCATTGTGCTTATGCTCATTTTGAAGATTTTGACATTTTCACCTAAAGTGCACAATCAGGCTGAAAACGCATTTAAAGCCATAAAAAGTTCATTTTGGCTCTCACACCTAAACTAAACGTTGTAGACTCAAAATTTTTGCTGTATTTAGTGTATTCTAGCATCCTGAAGATGATTCCAGCATTAATTTCATTGTGCTTATGCTCATTTTGAAGATTTTGACATTTTCACATTAAGTGTACAATCAGGGGCTGAAAACGCGTTTAAAGCAATAAAAAGTTCATTTTGGCTCTCACACCTAAACTAAACGTTATAGACTCAAAATTGTTGCTGTATTTAGTGTATTCTAGCATCCTGAAGATAATTCCAGCATTAATTTCATTGTGCTAATGCTCATTTTGAAGATTTTGACATTTTCACCTTAAGTGTACAATCAGGGGCTGAAAACGCGTTTAAAGCAATAAAAAGTTCATTTTGGCTCTCACACCTAAACTAAACGTTATAGACTCAAAATTTTTGCTGTATTCAGTGTATTCTAGCATCCTGAAGATGATTCCAGCATTAATTTCATCGTGCTTATGCTCATTTTGAAGATTTTGACATTTTCACCTAAAGTGCACAATCAGGCTGAAAACGCATTTAAAGCAATAAAAAGTTCATTTTGGCTCTCACACCTAAACTAAACGTTGTAGACTCAAAATTTTTGCTGTATTTAGTGTATTTTAGCATCCTGAAGATGATTCCAGCATTAATTTCATTGTGCTTATGCTCATTTTTAAGATTTTGACATTTTCACCTTAAGTGTACAATCAGGGGCTGAAAACGCGTTTAAAGCAATTAAAAGTTAATTTTGGCTCTCACACCTAAACTAAACGTAGTAGACTCAAAATTTTTGCTGTATTCAGTGTATTCTAGAATCCTGAAGATGATTCCATTATTAATTTCATCGTGCTTATGCTCATTTTGAAGATTTTGACATTTTCACCTAAAGTGCACAATCAGGCTGAAAACGCATTTAAAGCAATAAAAAGTTCATTTTGGCTCACACATCTAAAATAAACGTTGTATACTCAAAATTTTTGCTGTATTTAGTGTATTCTAGCATCCTGAATATGATTCCAGCATTAATTTCATTGTGCTTATGCTCATTTTGAAGATTTTGACATTTTCACCTTAAGTGTACAATCAGGGGCTGAAAACGCGTTTAAAGCAATAAAAAGTTCATTTTGGCTCTCAAACCTAAACTAAACGTTGTAGACTCAAAATTTTTGCTGTATTCAGTGTATTCTAGCATCCTGAAGATGATTCCAGCATTAATTTCATTGTGCTTATGCTCATTTTTAAGATTTTGACATTTTTACCTTAAGTGTACAATCAGGGGCTGAAAACGCGTTTAAAGCAATAAAAAGTTCATTTTGGCTCTCACACCTAAACTAAAGGTTGTAGACTCAAAATTTTTGCTGTATTTAGTGTATTCTAGCATCCTGAAGATGATTCCAGCATTAATTTCATTGTGCTTATGCTCATTTTTAAGATTTTGACATTTTCACCTAAAGTGCACAATCAGGCTGAAAACGCATTTAAAGCAATAAAAAGTTCATTTTGGCTCACACACCTAAAATAAACGTTGTAGACTCAAAATTTTTGCTGTATTCAGTGTATTCTAGCATCCTGAATATGATTCCAGCATTAATTTCATTGTGCTTATGCTCATTTTTAAGATTTTGACATTTTCACCTAAAGTGCCCAATCAGGCTGAAAACGCATTTAAAGCAATAAAAAGTTCATTTTGGCTCTCACAACTAAACTAAACGTTGTAGACTCAAAATTTTTGCTGTATTTAGTGTATTCTAGCATCCTGAAGATGATTCCAGCATTAATTTCATTGTGCTTATGCTCATTTTGAAGATTTTGACATTTTCACCTAAAGTGCACAATCAGGCTGAAAACGCATTTAAAGCCATAAAAAGTTCATTTTGGCTCTCACACCTAAACTAAACGTTGTAGACTCAAAATTTTTGCTGTATTTAGTGTATTCTAGCATCCTGAAGATGATTCCAGCATTAATTTCATTGTGCTTATGCTCATTTTGAAGATTTTGACATTTTCACATTAAGTGTACAATCAGGGGCTGAAAACGCGTTTAAAGCAATAAAAAGTTCATTTTGGCTCTCACACCTAAACTAAACGTTATAGACTCAAAATTTTTGCTGTATTTAGTGTATTCTAGCATCCTGAAGATAATTCCAGCATTAATTTCATTGTGCTAATGCTCATTTTGAAGATTTTGACATTTTCACCTTAAGTGTACAATCAGGGGCTGAAAACGCGTTTAAAGCAATAAAAAGTTCATTTTGGCTCTCACACCTAAACTAAACGTTGTAAACTCAAATTTTTTGCTGTATTTACTGTATTCTAGCATCCTGAAGATGATTCCAGCATTAATTTCATCGTGCTTATGCTCATTTTGAAGATTTTGACATTTTCACCTAAAGTGCACAATCAGGCTGAAAACGCATTTAAAGCAATAAAAAGTTCATTTTGGCTCTCACACCTAAACTAAACGTTGTAGACTCAAAATTTTTGCTGTATTTAGTGTATTCTAGCATCCTGAAGATGATTCCAGCATTAATTGCATTGTGCTTATGCTCATTTTGAAGATTTTGACATTTTCACCTTAAGTGTACAATCAGGGGCTGAAAACGCGTTTAAAGCAATAAAAAGTTCATTTTGGCTCTCACACCTAAACTAAACGTTATAGACTCAAAATTTTTGCTGTATTTAGTGTATTTTAGCATCCTGAAGATGATTCCAGCATTAATTTCATTGTGCTTATGCTCATTTTTAAGATTTTGACATTTTCACCTTAAGTGTACAATCAGGGGCTGAAAACGCGTTTAAAGCAATTAAAAGTTCATTTTGGCTCTCACACCTAAACTAAACGTAGTAGACTCAAAATTTTTGCTGTATTCAGTGTATTCTAGCATCCTGAAGATGATTCCAGCATTAATTTCATCGTGCTTATGCTCATTTTGAAGATTTTGACATTTTCACCTAAAGTGCACAATCAGGCTGAAAACGCATTTAAAGCAATAAAAAGTTCATTTTGGCTCTCACACCTAAACTAAACGTTGTAGACTCAAAATTTTTGCTGTATTTAGTGTATTCTAGCATCCTGAAGATGATTCCAGCATTAATTTCATTGTGCTTATGCTCATTTTGAAGATTTTGACATTTTCACCTAAAGTGCCCAATCAGGCTGAAAACGCACTTAAAGCAATAAAAAGTTCATTTTGGCTCTCACAACTAAACTAAAGGTTGTAGACTCAAAATTTTTGCTGTATTTAGTGTATTCTAGCATCCTGAAGATGATTCCAGCATTAATTTCATTGTGCTTATGCTCATTTTGAAGATTTTGACATTTTCACATTAAGTGTACAATCAGGGGCTGAAAACGCGTTTAAAGCAATAAAAAGTTCATTTTGGCTCTCACACCTAAACTAAACGTTATAGACTCAAAATTTTTGCTGTATTTAGTGTATTCTAGCATCCTGAAGATAATTCCAGCATTAATTTCATTGTGCTAATGCTCATTTTGAAGATTTTGACATTTTCACCTTAAGTGTACAATCAGGGGCTGAAAACGCGTTTAAAGCAATAAAAAGTTCATTTTGGCTCTCACACCTAAACTAAACGTTGTAAACTCAAATTTTTTGCTGTATTTACTGTATTCTAGCATCCTGAAGATGATTCCAGCATTAATTTCATCGTGCTTATGCTCATTTTGAAGATTTTGACATTTTCACCTAAAGTGCACAATCAGGCTGAAAACGCATTTAAAGCAATAAAAAGTTCATTTTGGCTCTCACACCTAAACTAAACGTTGTAGACTCAAAATTTTTGCTGTATTTAGTGTATTCTAGCATCCTGAAGATGATTCCAGCATTAATTTCATTGTGCTTATGCTCATTTTGAAGATTTTGACATTTTCACCTTAAGTGTACAATCAGGGGCTGAAAACGCGTTTAAAGCAATAAAAAGTTCATTTTGGCTCTCACACCTAAACTAAACGTTATAGACTCAAAATTTTTGCTGTATTTAGTGTATTTTAGCATCCTGAAGATGATTCCAGCATTAATTTCATTGTGCTTATGCTCATTTTTAAGATTTTGACATTTTCACCTTAAGTGTACAATCAGGGGCTGAAAACGCGTTTAAAGCAATTAAAAGTTCATTTTGGCTCTCACACCTAAACTAAACGTAGTAGACTCAAAATTTTTGCTGTATTCAGTGTATTCTAGCATCCTGAAGATGATTCCAGCATTAATTTCATCGTGCTTATGCTCATTTTGAAGATTTTGACATTTTCACCTAAAGTGCACAATCAGGCTGAAAACGCATTTAAAGCAATAAAAAGTTCATTTTGGCTCTCACACCTAAACTAAACGTTGTAGACTCAAAATTTTTGCTGTATTTAGTGTATTCTAGCATCCTGAAGATGATTCCAGCATTAATTTCATTGTGCTTATGCTCATTTTGAAGATTTTGACATTTTCACCTTAAGTGTACAATCAGGGGCTGAAAACGCGTTTAAAGCAATAAAAAGTTCATTTTGGCTCTCACACCTAAACTAAACGTTGTAGACTCAAAAATTTTGCTGTATTTAGTGTATTCTAGCATCCTGAAGATGATTCCAGCAATAATTTCATTGTGCTTATGCTCATTTTGAAGATTTTGACATTTTCACCTAAAGTGCACAATCAGGCTGAAAACGCATTTAAAGCCATAAAAAGTTCATTTTGGCTCTCACACCTAAACTAAACGTTGTAGACTCAAAATTTTTGCTGTATTTAGTGTATTCTAGCATCCTGAAGATGATTCCAGCATTAATTTCATTGTGCTTATGCTCATTTTGAAGATTTTGACATTTTCACATTAAGTGTACAATCAGGGGCTGAAAACGCGTTTAAAGCAATAAAAAGTTCATTTTGGCTCTCACACCTAAACTAAACGTTATAGACTCAAAATTTTTGCTGTATTTAGTGTATTCTAGCATCCTGAAGATAATTCCAGCATTAATTTCATTGTGCTAATGCTCATTTTGAAGATTTTGACATTTTCACCTTAAGTGTACAATCAGGGGCTGAAAACGCGTTTAAAGCAATAAAAAGTTCATTTTGGCTCTCACACCTAAACTAAACGTTGTAAACTCAAATTTTTTGCTGTATTTACTGTATTCTAGCATCCTGAAGATGATTCCAGCATTAATTTCATCGTGCTTATGCTCATTTTGAAGATTTTGACATTTTCACCTAAAGTGCACAATCAGGCTGAAAACGCATTTAAAGCAATAAAAAGTTCATTTTGGCTCTCACACCTAAACTAAACGTTGTAGACTCAAAATTTTTGCTGTATTTAGTGTATTCTAGCATCCTGAAGATGATTCCAGCATTAATTTCATTGTGCTTATGCTCATTTTGAAGATTTTGACATTTTCACCTTAAGTGTACAATCAGGGGCTGAAAACGCGTTTAAAGCAATAAAAAGTTCATTTTGGCTCTCACACCTAAACTAAACGTTATAGACTCAAAATTTTTGCTGTATTTAGTGTATTTTAGCATCCTGAAGATGATTCCAGCATTAATTTCATTGTGCTTATGCTCATTTTTAAGATTTTGACATTTTCACCTTAAGTGTACAATCAGGGGCTGAAAACGCGTTTAAAGCAATTAAAAGTTCATTTTGGCTCTCACACCTAAACTAAACGTAGTAGACTCAAAATTTTTGCTGTATTCAGTGTATTCTAGCATCCTGAAGATGATTCCAGCATTAATTTCATCGTGCTTATGCTCATTTTGAAGATTTTGACATTTTCACCTAAAGTGCACAATCAGGCTGAAAACGCATTTAAAGCAATAAAAAGTTCATTTTGGCTCACACACCTAAAATAAACGTTGTAGACTCAAAATTTTTGCTGTATTTAGTGTATTCTAGCATCCTGAATATGATTCCAGCATTAATTTCATTGTGCTTATGCTCATTTTGAAGATTTTGACATTTTCACCTTAAGTGTACAATCAGGGGCTGAAAACGCGTTTAAAGCAATAAAAAGTTCATTTTGGCTCTCAAACCTAAACTAAACGTTGTAGACTCAAAAATTTTGCTGTATTCAGTGTATTCTAGCATCCTGAAGATGATTCCAGCATTAATTTCATCGTGCTTTTGCTCATTTTGAAGATTTTGACATTTTCACCTTAAGTGTACAATCAGGGGCTGAAAACGCGTTTAAAGCAATAAAAAGTTCATTTTGGCTCTCACACCTAAACTAAACGTTGTAGACTCAAAATTTTTGCTGTATTTAGTGTATTCTAGCATCCTGAAGATGATTCCAGCAATAATTTCATTGTGCTTATGCTAATTTTGAAGATTTTGACATTTTCACCTAAAGTGCACAATCAGGCTGAAAACGCATTTAATGCCATAAAAATTTCATTTTGGCTCTCACACCTAAACTAAACGTTGTAGACTCAAAATTTTTGCTGTATTTAGTGTATTCTAGCATCCTGAAGATGATTCCAGCATTAATTTCATTGTGCTTATGCTCATTTTGAATATTTTGACATTTTCACCTAAAGTGCACAATCAGGCTGAAAACGCATTTAAAGCAATAAAAAGTTCATTTTGGCTCTCACACCTAAACTAAACGTTGTAGACTCAAAATTTTTGCTGTATTTAGTGTATTCTAGCATCCTGAAGATGATTCCAGCATTAATTTCATTGTGCTTATGCTCATTTTGAAGATTTTGACATTTTCACCTTAAGTGTACAATCAGGGGCTGAAAACGCGTTTAAAGCAATAAAAAGTTCATTTTGGCTCTCACACCTAAACTAAACGTTATAGACTCAAAATTTTTGCTGTATTTTAGCATCCTGAAGATGATTCCAGCATTAATTTCATTGTGCTTATGCTCATTTTTAAGATTTTGACATTTTCACCTTAAGTGTACAATCAGGGGCTGAAAACGCGTTTAAAGCAATTAAAAGTTCATTTTGGCTCTCACACCTAAACTAAACGTAGTAGACTCAAAATTTTTGCTGTATTCAGTGTATTCTAGCATCCTGAAGATGATTCCAGCATTAATTTCATCGTGCTTATGCTCATTTTAAAGATTTTGACATTTTCACCTAAAGTGCACAATCAGGCTGAAAACGCATTTAAAGCAATAAAAAGTTCATTTTGGCTCTCACACCTAAACTAAACGTTGTAGACTCAAAATTTTTGCTGTATATAGTGTATTCTAGCATCCTGAAGATGATTCCAGCATTAATTTCATTGTGCTTATGCTCATTTTGAAGATTTTGACATTTTCACCTTAAGTGTACAATCAGGGGCTGAAAACGCGTTTAAAGCAATAAAAAGTTCATTTTGGCTCTCACACCTAAACTAAACGTTGTAGACTCAAAAATTTTGCTGTATTTAGTGTATTCTAGCATCCTGAAGATGATTCCAGCAATAATTTCATTGTGCTTATGCTCATTTTGAAGATTTTGACATTTTCACCTTAAGTGTACAATCAGGGGCTGAAAACGCGTTTAAAGCAATTAAAAGTTCATTTTGGCTCTCACACCTAAACTAAACGTAGTAGACTCAAAAATTTTGCTGTATTCAGTGTATTCTAGCATCCTGAAGATGATTCCAGCATTAATTTCATCGTGCTTATGCTCATTTTGAAGATTTTGACATTTTCACCTAAAGTGCACAATCAGGCTGAAAACGCATTTAAAGCAATAAAAAGTTCATTTTGGCTCACACACCTAAAATAAACGTTGTAGTCTCAAAATTTTTGCTGTATTTAGTGTATTCTAGCATCCTGAATATGATTCCAGCATTAATTTCATTGTGCTTATGCTCATTTTGAAGATTTTGACATTTTCACCTTAAGTGTACAATCAGGGGCTGAAAACGCGTTTAAAGCAATAAAAAGTTCATTTTGGCTCTCAAACCTAAACTAAACGTTGTAGACTCAAAATTTTTGCTGTATTCAGTGTATTCTAGCATCCTGAAGATGATTCCAGCATTAATTTCATCGTGCTTTTGCTCATTTTGAAGATTTTGACATTTTCACCTTAAGTGTACAATCAGGGGCTGAAAACGCGTTTAAAGCAATAAAAAGTTCATTTTGGCTCTCACACCTAAACTAAACGTTGTAGACTCAAAATTTTTGCTGTATTTAGTGTATTCTAGCATCCTGAAGATGATTCCAGCAATAATTTCATTGTGCTTATGCTCATTTTGAAGATTTTGACATTTTCACCTAAAGTGCACAATCAGGCTGAAAACGCATTTAAAGCCATAAAAAGTTCATTTTGGCTCTCACACCTAAACTAAACGTTGTAGACTCAAAATTTTTGCTGTATTTAGTGTATTCTAGCATCCTGAAGATGATTCCAGCATTAATTTCATTGTGCTTATGCTCATTTTGAATATTTTGACATTTTCACCTAAAGTGCACAATCAGGCTGAAAACGCATTTAAAGCAATAAATAGTTCATTTTGGCTCTCACACCTAAACTAAACGTTGTAGACTCAAAATTTTTGCTGTATTTAGTGTATTCTAGCATCCTGAAGATGATTCCAGCATTAATTTCATTGTGCTTATGCTCATTTTGAAGATTTTGACATTTTCACCTTAAGTGTACAATCAGGGGCTGAAAACGCGTTTAAAGCAATAAAAAGTTCATTTTGGCTCTCACACCTAAACTAAACGTTATAGACTCAAAATTTTTGCTGTATTTAGTGTATTTTAGCATCCTGAAGATGATTCCAGCATTAATTTCATTGTGCTTATGCTCATTTTTAAGATTTTGACATTTTCACCTTAAGTGTACAATCAGGGGCTGAAAACGCGTTTAAAGCAATTAAAAGTTCATTTTGGCTCTCACACCTAAACTAAACGTAGTAGACTCAAAATTTTTGCTGTATTCAGTGTATTCTAGCATCCTGAAGATGATTCCAGCATTAATTTCATCGTGCTTATGCTCATTTTGAAGATTTTGACATTTTCACCTAAAGTGCACAATCAGGCTGAAAACGCATTTAAAGCAATAAAAAGTTCATTTTGGCTCTCAAACCTAAACTAAACGTTGTAGACTCAAAATTTTTGCTGTATTCAGTGTATTCTTGCATCCTGAAGATGATTCCAGCATTAATTTCATCGTGCTTTTGCTCATTTTGAAGATTTTGACATTTTCACCTTAAGTGTACAATCAGGGGCTGAAAACGCGTTTAAAGCAATAAAAAGTTCATTTTGGCTCTCACACCTAAACTAAACGTTGTAGACTCAAAATTTTTGCTGTATTTAGTGTATTCTAGCATCCTGAAGATGATTCCAGCAATAATTTCATTGTGCTTATGCTCATTTTGAAGATTTTGACATTTTCACCTAAAGTGCACAATCAGGCTGAAAACGCATTTAATGCCATAAAAATTTCATTTTGGCTCTCACACCTAAACTAAACGTTGTAGACTCAAAATTTTTGCTGTATTTAGTGTATTCTAGCATCCTGAAGATGATTCCAGCATTAATTTCATTGTGCTTATGCTCATTTTGAATATTTTGACATTTTCACCTAAAGTGCACAATCAGGCTGAAAACGCATTTAAAGCAATAAAAAGTTCATTTTGGCTCTCACACCTAAACTAAACGTTGTAGACTCAAAATTTTTGCTGTATTTAGTGTATTCTAGCATCCTGAAGATGATTCCAGCATTAATTTCATTGTGCTTATGCTCATTTTGAAGATTTTGACATTTTCACCTTAAGTGTACAATCAGGGGCTGAAAACGCGTTTAAAGCAATAAAAAGTTCATTTTGGCTCTCACACCTAAACTAAACGTTATAGACTCAAAATTTTTGCTGTATTTAGTGTATTTTAGCATCCTGAAGATGATTCCAGCATTAATTTCATTGTGCTTATGCTCATTTTTAAGATTTTGACATTTTCACCTTAAGTGTACAATCAGGGGCTGAAAACGCGTTTAAAGCAATTAAAAGTTCATTTTGGCTCTCACACCTAAACTAAACGTAGTAGACTCAAAATTTTTGCTGTATTCAGTGTATTCTAGCATCCTGAAGATGATTCCAGCATTAATTTCATCGTGCTTATGCTCATTTTAAAGATTTTGACATTTTCACCTAAAGTGCACAATCAGGCTGAAAACGCATTTAAAGCAATAAAAAGTTCATTTTGGCTCTCACACCTAAACTAAACGTTGTAGACTCAAAATTTTTGCTGTATTTAGTGTATTCTAGCATCCTGAAGATGATTCCAGCATTAATTTCATTGTGCTTATGCTCATTTTGAAGATTTTGACATTTTCACCTTAAGTGTACATTCAGGGGCTGAAAACTTGTTTAAAGCAATAAAAAGTTCATTTTGGCTCTCACACCTAAACTAAACGTTGTAGACTCAAAAATTTTGCTGTATTTAGTGTATTCTAGCATCCTGAAGATGATTCCAGCAATAATTTCATTGTGCTTATGCTCATTTTGAAGATTTTGACATTTTCACCTTAAGTGTACAATCAGGGGCTGAAAACGCGTTTAAAGCAATTAAAAGTTCATTTTGGCTCTCACACCTAAACTAAACGTAGTAGACTCAAAATTTTTGCTGTATTCAGTGTATTCTAGCATCCTGAAGATGATTCCAGCATTAATTTCATCGTGCTTATGCTCATTTTGAAGATTTTGACATTTTCACCTAAAGTGCACAATCAGGCTGAAAACGCATTTAAAGCAATAAAAAGTTCATTTTGGCTCACACACCTAAAATAAACGTTGTAGACTCAAAATTTTTGCTGTATTTAGTGTATTCTAGCATCCTGAATATGATTCCAGCATTAATTTCATTGTGCTTATGCTCATTTTGAAGATTTTGACATTTTCACCTTAAGTGTACAATCAGGGGCTGAAAACGCGTTTAAAGCAATAAAAAGTTCATTTTGGCTCTCAAACCTAAACTAAACGTTGTAGACTCAAAATTTTTGCTGTATTCAGTGTATTCTAGCATCCTGAAGATGATTCCAGCATTAATTTCATCGTGCTTTTGCTCATTTTGAAGATTTTGACATTTTCACCTTAAGTGTACAATCAGGGGCTGAAAACTTGTTTAAAGCAATAAAAAGTTCATTTTGGCTCTCACACCTAAACTAAACGTTGTAGACTCAAAAATTTTGCTGTATTTAGTGTATTCTAGCATCCTGAAGATGATTCCAGCAATAATTTCATTGTGCTTATGCTCATTTTGAAGATTTTGACATTTTCACCTTAAGTGTACAATCAGGGGCTGAAAACGCGTTTAAAGCAATTAAAAGTTCATTTTGGCTCTCACACCTAAACTAAACGTAGTAGACTCAAAATTTTTGCTGTATTCAGTGTATTCTAGCATCCTGAAGATGATTCCAGCATTAATTTCATCGTGCTTATGCTCATTTTGAAGATTTTGACATTTTCACCTAAAGTGCACAATCAGGCTGAAAACGCATTTAAAGCAATAAAAAGTTCATTTTGGCTCACACACCTAAAATAAACGTTGTAGACTCAAAATTTTTGCTGTATTTAGTGTATTCTAGCATCCTGAATATGATTCCAGCATTAATTTCATTGTGCTTATGCTCATTTTGAAGATTTTGACATTTTCACCTTAAGTGTACAATCAGGGGCTGAAAACGCGTTTAAAGCAATAAAAAGTTCATTTTGGCTCTCAAACCTAAACTAAACGTTGTAGACTCAAAATTTTTGCTGTATTCAGTGTATTCTAGCATCCTGAAGATGATTCCAGCATTAATTTCATCGTGCTTTTGCTCATTTTGAAGATTTTGACATTTTCACCTTAAGTGTACAATCAGGGGCTGAAAACGCGTTTAAAGCAATAAAAAGTTCATTTTGGCTCTCACACCTAAACTAAACGTTGTAGACTCAAAATTTTTGCTGTATTTAGTGTATTCTAGCATCCTGAAGATGATTCCAGCAATAATTTCATTGTCTTATGCTCATTTTGAAGATTTTGACATTTTCACCTAAAGTGCACAATCAGGCTGAAAACGCATTTAAAGCCATAAAAAGTTCATTTTGGCTCTCACACCTAAACTAAACGTTGTAGACTCAAAATTTTTGCTGTATTTAGTGTATTCTAGCATCCTGAAGATGATTCCAGCATTAATTTCATTGTGCTTATGCTCATTTTGAATATTTTGACATTTTCACCTAAAGTGCACAATCAGGCTGAAAACGCATTTAAAGCAATAAATAGTTCATTTTGGCTCTCACACCTAAACTAAACGTTGTAGACTCAAAATTTTTGCTGTATTTAGTGTATTCTAGCATCCTGAAGATGATTCCAGCATTAATTTCATTGTGCTTATGCTCATTTTGAAGATTTTGACATTTTCACCTTAAGTGTACAATCAGGGGCTGAAAACGCGTTTAAAGCAATAAAAAGTTCATTTTGGCTCTCACACCTAAACTAAACGTTATAGACTCAAAATTTTTGCTGTATTTAGTGTATTTTAGCATCCTGAAGATGATTCCAGCATTAATTTCATTGTGCTTATGCTCATTTTTAAGATTTTGACATTTTCACCTTAAGTGTACAATCAGGGGCTGAAAACGCGTTTAAAGCAATTAAAAGTTCATTTTGGCTCTCACACCTAAACTAAACGTAGTAGACTCAAAATTTTTGCTGTATTCAGTGTATTCTAGCATCCTGAAGATGATTCCAGCATTAATTTCATCGTGCTTATGCTCATTTTGAAGATTTTGACATTTTCACCTAAAGTGCACAATCAGGCTGAAAACGCATTTAAAGCAATAAAAAGTTCATTTTGGCTCTCACACCTAAACTAAACGTTGTAGACTCAAAATTTTTGCTGTATTTAGTGTATTCTAGCATCCTGAAGATGATTCCAGCATTAATTTCATTGTGCTTATGCTCATTTTGAAGATTTTGACATTTTCACCTTAAGTGTACAATCAGGGGCTGAAAACGCGTTTAAAGCAATAAAAAGTTCATTTTGGCTCTCACACCTAAACTAAACGTTGTAGACTCAAAAATTTTGCTGTATTTAGTGTATTCTAGCATCCTGAAGATGATTCCAGCAATAATTTCATTGTGCTTATGCTCATTTTGAAGATTTTGACATTTTCACCTAAAGTGCACAATCAGGCTGAAAACGCATTTAAAGCCATAAAAAGTTCATTTTGGCTCTCACACCTAAACTAAACGTTGTAGACTCAAATTTTTTGCTGTATTTAGTGTATTCTAGCATCCTGAAGATGATTCCAGCATTAATTTCATCGTGCTTATGCTCATTTTGAAGATTTTGACATTTTCACCTAAAGTGCACAATCAGGCTGAAAACGCATTTAAAGCAATAAAAAGTTCATTTTGGCTCACACACCTAAAATAAACGTTGTAGACTCAAAATTTTTGCTGTATTTAGTGTATTCTAGCATCCTGAATATGATTCCAGCATTAATTTCATTGTGCTTATGCTCATTTTGAAGATTTTGACATTTTCACCTTAAGTGTACAATCAGGGGCTGAAAACGCGTTTAAAGCAATAAAAAGTTCATTTTGGCTCTCAAACCTAAACTAAACGTTGTAGACTCAAAATTTTTGCTGTATTCAGTGTATTCTAGCATCCTGAAGATGATTCCAGCATTAATTTCATCGTGCTTTTGCTCATTTTGAAGATTTTGACATTTTCACCTTAAGTGTACAATCAGGGGCTGAAAACGCGTTTAAAGCAATAAAAAGTTCATTTTGGCTCTCACACCTAAACTAAACGTTGTAGACTCAAAATTTTTGCTGTATTTAGTGTATTCTAGCATCCTGAAGATGATTCCAGCAATAATTTCATTGTGCTTATGCTCATTTTGAAGATTTTGACATTTTCACCTAAAGTGCACAATCAGGCTGAAAACGCATTTAAAGCCATAAAAAGTTCATTTTGGCTCTCACACCTAAACTAAACGTTGTAGACTCAAAATTTTTGCTGTATTTAGTGTATTCTAGCATCCTGAAGATGATTCCAGCAATAATTTCATTGTGCTTATGCTCATTTTGAATATTTTGACATTTTCACCTAAAGTGCACAATCAGGCTGAAAACGCATTTAAAGCAATAAAAAGTTCATTTTGGCTCTCACACCTAAACTAAACGTTGTAGACTCAAAAATTTTGCTGTATTTAGTGTATTTTAGCATCCTGAAGATGATTCCAGCATTAATTTCATTGTGCTTATGCTCATTTTTAAGATTTTGACATTTTCACCTTAAGTGTACAATCAGGGGCTGAAAACGCGTTTAAAGCAATTAAAAGTTAATTTTGGCTCTCACACCTAAACTAAACGTAGTAGACTCAAAATTTTTGCTGTATTCAGTGTATTCTAGAATCCTGAAGATGATTCCAGCATTAATTTCATCGTGCTTATGCTCATTTTGAAGATTTTGACATTTTCACCTAAAGTGCACAATCAGGCTGAAAACGCATTCAAAGCAATAAAAAGTTCATTTTGGCTCACACACCTAAAATAAACGTTGTATACTCAAAATTTTTGCTGTATTTAGTGTATTCTAGCATCCTGAATATGATTCCAGCATTAATTTCATTGTGCTTATGCTCATTTTGAAGATTTTGACATTTTCACCTTAAGTGTACAATCAGGGGCTGAAAACGCGTTTAAAGCAATAAAAAGTTCATTTTGGCTCTCACACCTAAACTAAACGTTGTAGACTCAAAATTTTTGCTGTATTCAGTGTATTCTAGCATCCTGAAGATGATTCCAGCATTAATTTCATCGTGCTTATGCTCATTTTGAAGATTTTGACATTTTCACCTTAAGTGTACAATCAGGGGCTGAAAACGCGTTTAAAGCAATAAAAAGTTCATTTTGGCTCTCACACCTAAACTAAACGTTGTAGACTCAAAATTTTTGCTGTATTTAGTGTATTCTAGCATCCTGAAGATGATTCCAGCATTAATTTCATTGTGCTTATGCTCATTTTGAAGATTTTGACATTTTCACCTTAAGTGTACAATCAGGGGCTGAAAACGCGTTTAAAGCAATAAAAAGTTCATTTTGGCTCTCACACCTAAACTAAACGTTATAGACTCAAAATTTTTGCTGTATTTAGTGTATTCTAGCATCCTGAAGATAATTCCAGCATTAATTTCATTGTGCTTATGCTCATTTTGAAGATTTTGACATTTTCACCTAAAGTGCACAATCAGGCTGAAAACGCATTTAAAGCCATAAAAATTTCATTTTGGCTCTCACACCTAAACTAAACGTTGTAGATTCAAAATTTTTGCTGTATTTAGTGTATTCTAGCATCCTGAAGATGATTCCAGCATTAATTTCATTGTGCTTATGCTCATTTTGAAGATTTTGACATTTTCACCTAAAGTGCACAATCAGGCTGAAAACGCATTTAAAGCAATAAAAAGTTCATTTTGGCTCTCACACCTAAACTAAACGTTATAGACTCAAAATTTTTGCTGTATTTAGTGTATTCTAGCATCCTGAAGATAATTCCAGCATTAATTTCATTGTGCTAATGCTCATTTTGAAGATTTTGACATTTTCACCTTAAGTGTACAATCAGGGGCTGAAAACGCGTTTAAAGCAATAAAAAGTTCATTTTGGCTCTAACACCTAAACTAAACGTTGTAAACTCAATTTTTTTGCTGTATTTACTGTATTCTAGCATCCTGAAGATGATTCCAGCATTAATTTCATCGTGCTTATGCTCATTTTGAAGATTTTGACATTTTCACCTAAAGTGCACAATCAGGCTGAAAACGCATTTAAAGCAATAAAAAGTTCATTTTGGCTCTCACATCTAAACTAAACGTTGTAGACTCAAAATTTTTGCTGTATTTAGTGTATTCTAGCATCCTGAAGATGATTCCAGCAATAATTTCATTGTCTTATGCTCATTTTGAAGATTTTGACATTTTCACCTAAAGTGCACAATCAGGCTGAAAACGCATTTAAAGCCATAAAAAGTTCATTTTGGCTCTCACACCTAAACTAAACGTTGTAGACTCAAAATTTTTGCTGTATTTAGTGTATTCTAGCATCCTGAAGATGATTCCAGCATTAATTTCATTGTGCTTATGCTCATTTTGAATATTTTGACATTTTCACCTAAAGTGCACAATCAGGCTGAAAACGCATTTAAAGCAATAAATAGTTCATTTTGGCTCTCACACCTAAACTAAACGTTGTAGACTCAAAATTTTTGCTGTATTTAGTGTATTCTAGCATCCTGAAGATGATTCCAGCATTAATTTCATTGTGCTTATGCTCATTTTGAAGATTTTGACATTTTCACCTTAAGTGTACAATCAGGGGCTGAAAACGCGTTTAAAGCAATAAAAAGTTCATTTTGGCTCTCACACCTAAACTAAACGTTATAGACTCAAAATTTTTGCTGTATTTAGTGTATTTTAGCATCCTGAAGATGATTCCAGCATTAATTTCATTGTGCTTATGCTCATTTTTAAGATTTTGACATTTTCACCTTAAGTGTACAATCAGGGGCTGAAAACGCGTTTAAAGCAATTAAAAGTTCATTTTGGCTCTCACACCTAAACTAAACGTAGTAGACTCAAAATTTTTGCTGTATTCAGTGTATTCTAGCATCCTGAAGATGATTCCAGCATTAATTTCATCGTGCTTATGCTCATTTTGAAGATTTTGACATTTTCACCTAAAGTGCACAATCAGGCTGAAAACGCATTTAAAGCAATAAAAAGTTCATTTTGGCTCTCACACCTAAACTAAACGTTGTAGACTCAAAATTTTTGCTGTATTTAGTGTATTCTAGCATCCTGAAGATGATTCCAGCATTAATTTCATTGTGCTTATGCTCATTTTGAAGATTTTGTCATTTTCACCTTAAGTGTACAATCAGGGGCTGAAAACGCGTTTAAAGCAATAAAAAGTTCATTTTGGCTCTCACACCTAAACTAAACGTTGTAGACTCAAAAATTTTGCTGTATTTAGTGTATTCTAGCATCCTGAAGATGATTCCAGCAATAATTTCATTGTGCTTATGCTCATTTTGAAGATTTTGACATTTTCACCTAAAGTGCACAATCAGACTGAAAACGCATTTAAAGCCATAAAAAGTTCATTTTGGCTCTCACACCTAAACTAAACGTTGTAGACTCAAATTTTTTGCTGTATTTAGTGTATTCTAGCATCCTGAAGATGATTCCAGCATTAATTTCATTGTGCTTATGCTCATTTTGAAGATTTTGACATTTTCACATTAAGTGTACAATCAGGGGCTGAAAACGCGTTTAAAGCAATAAAAAGTTCATTTTGGCTCTCACACCTAAACTAAACGTTATAGACTCAAAATTTTTGCTGTATTTAGTGTATTCTAGCATCCTGAAGATAATTCCAGCATTAATTTCATTGTGCTAATGCTCATTTTGAAGATTTTGACATTTTCACCTTAAGTGTACAATCAGGGGCTGAAAACGCGTTTAAAGCAATAAAAAGTTCATTTTGGCTCTCACACCTAAACTAAACGTTGTAAACTCAAATTTTTTGCTGTATTTACTGTATTCTAGCATCCTGAAGATGATTCCAGCATTAATTTCATCGTGCTTATGCTCATTTTGAAGATTTTGACATTTTCACCTAAAGTGCACAATCAGGCTGAAAACGCATTTAAAGCAATAAAAAGTTCATTTTGGCTCTCACACCTAAACTAAACGTTGTAGACTCAAAATTTTTGCTGTATTTAGTGTATTCTAGCATCCTGAAGATGATTCCAGCATTAATTTCATTGTGCTTATGCTCATTTTTAAGATTTTGACATTTCCACCTTAAGTGTACAATCAGGGGCTGAAAACGCGTTTAAAGCAATTAAAAGTTCATTTTGGCTCTCACACCTAAACTAAACGTAGTAGACTCAAAATTTTTGCTGTATTCAGTGTATTCTAGCATCCTGAAGATGATTCCAGCATTAATTTCATCGTGCTTATGCTCATTTTGAAGATTTTGACATTTTCACCTAAAGTGCACAATCAGGCTGAAAACGCATTTAAAGCAATAAAAAGTTCATTTTGGCTCACACACCTAAAATAAACGTTGTAGACTCAAAATTTTTGCTGTATTTAGTGTATTCTAGCATCCTGAATATGATTCCAGCATTAATTTCATTGTGCTTATGCTCATTTTGAAGATTTTGACATTTTCACCTTAAGTGTACAATCAGGGGCTGAAAACGCGTTTAAAGCAATAAAAAGTTCATTTTGGCTCTCAAACCTAAACTAAACGTTGTAGACTCAAAATTTTTGCTGTATTCAGTGTATTCTAGCATCCTGAAGATGATTCCAGCATTAATTTCATCGTGCTTTTGCTCATTTTGAAGATTTTGACATTTTCACCTTAAGTGTACAATCAGGGGCTGAAAACGCGTTTAAAGCAATAAAAAGTTCATTTTGGCTCTCACACCTAAACTAAACGTTGTAGACTCAAAATTTTTGCTGTATTTAGTGTATTCTAGCATCCTGAAGATGATTCCAGCAATAATTTCATTGTGCTTATGCTCATTTTGAAGATTTTGACATTTTCACCTAAAGTGCACAATCAGGCTGAAAACGCATTTAAAGCCATAAAAAGTTCATTTTGGCTCTCACACCTAAACTAAACGTTGTAGACTCAAATTTTTTGCTGTATTTAGTGTATTCTAGCATCCTGAAGATGATTCCAGCATTAATTTCATTGTGCTTATGCTCATTTTGAAGATTTTGACATTTTCACATTAAGTGTACAATCAGGGGCTGAAAACGCGTTTAAAGCAATAAAAAGTTCATTTTGGCTCTCACACCTAAACTAAACGTTATAGACTCAAAATTTTTGCTGTATTTAGTGTATTCTAGCATCCTGAAGATAATTCCAGCATTAATTTCATTGTGCTTATGCTCATTTTGAAGATTTTGACATTTTCACCTTAAGTGTACAATCAGGGGCTGAAAACGCGTTTAAAGCAATAAAAAGTTCATTTTGGCTCTCACACCTAAACTAAACGTTGTAAACTCAAATTTTTTGCTGTATTTACTGTATTCTAGCATCCTGAAGATGATTCCAGCATTAATTTCATCGTGCTTATGCTCATTTTGAAGATTTTGACATTTTCACCTAAAGTGCACAATCAGGCTGAAAACGCATTTAAAGCAATAAAAAGTTCATTTTGGCTCTCACACCTAAACTAAACGTTGTAGACTCAAAATTTTTGCTGTATTTAGTGTATTCTAGCATCCTGAAGATGATTCCAGCATTAATTTCATTGTGCTTATGCTCTTTTTGAAGATTTTGACATTTTCACCTTAAGTGTACAATCAGGGGCTGAAAACGCGTTTAAAGCAATAAAAAGTTCATTTTGGCTCTCACACCTAAACTAAACGTTATAGACTCAAAATTTTTGCTGTATTTAGTGTATTTTAGCATCCTGAAGATGATTCCAGCATTATTTCATTGTGCTTATGCTCATTTTTAAGATTTTGACATTTCCACCTTAAGTGTACAATCAGGGGCTGAAAACGCGTTTAAAGCAATTAAAAGTTCATTTTGGCTCTCACACCTAAACTAAACGTAGTAGACTCAAAATTTTTGCTGTATTCAGTGTATTCTAGCATCCTGAAGATGATTCCAGCATTAATTTCATCGTGCTTATGCTCATTTTGAAGATTTTGACATTTTCACCTAAAGTGCACAATCAAGCTGAAAACGCATTTAAAGCAATAAAAAGTTCATTTTGGCTCACACACCTAAAATAAACGTTGTAGACTCAAAATTTTTGCTGTATTTAGTGTATTCTAGCATCCTGAATATGATTCCAGCATTAATTTCATTGTGCTTATGCTCATTTTGAAGATTTTGACATTTTCACCTTAAGTGTACAATCAGGGGCTGAAAACGCGTTTAAAGCAATAAAAAGTTCATTTTGGCTCTCAAACCTAAACTAAACGTTGTAGACTCAAAATTTTTGCTGTATTCAGTGTATTCTAGCATCCTGAAGATGATTCCAGCATTAATTTCATCGTGCTTTTGCTCATTTTGAAGATTTTGACATTTTCACCTTAAGTGTACAATCAGGGGCTGAAAACGCGTTTAAAGCAATAAAAAGTTCATTTTGGCTCTCACACCTAAACTAAACGTTGTAGACTCAAAATTTTTGCTGTATTTAGTGTATTCTAGCATCCTGAAGATGATTCCAGCAATAATTTCATTGTGCTTATGCTCATTTTGAAGATTTTGACATTTTCACCTAAAGTGCACAATCAGGCTGAAAACGCATTTAAAGCCATAAAAAGTTCATTTTGGCTCTCACACCTAAACTAAACGTTGTAGACTCAAAATTTTTGCTGTATTTAGTGTATTCTAGCATCCTGAAGATGATTCCAGCATTAATTTCATTGTGCTTATGCTCATTTTGAATATTTTGACATTTTCACCTAAAGTGCACAATCAGGCTGAAAACGCATTTAAAGCAATAAAAAGTTCATTTTGGCTCTCACACCTAAACTAAACGTTGTAGACTCAAAAATTTTGCTGTATTTAGTGTATTTTAGCATCCTGAAGATGATTCCAGCATTAATTTCATTGTGCTTATGCTCATTTTTAAGATTTTGACATTTTCACCTTAAGTGTACAATCAGGGGCTGAAAACGCGTTTAAAGCAATTAAAAGTTAATTTTGGCTCTCACACCTAAACTAAACGTAGTAGACTCAAAATTTTTGCTGTATTCAGTGTATTCTAGAATCCTGAAGATGAAACCAGCATTAATTTCATCGTGCTTATGCTCATTTTGAAGATTTTGACATTTTCACCTAAAGTGCACAATCAGGCTGAAAACGCATTTAAAGCAATAAAAAGTTCATTTTGGCTCACACACCTAAAATAAACGTTGTATACTCAAAATTTTTGCTGTATTTAGTGTATTCTAGCATCCTGAATATGATTCCAGCATTAATTTCATTGTGCTTATGCTCATTTTGAAGATTTTGACATTTTCACCTTAAGTGTACAATCAGGGGCTGAAAACGCGTTTAAAGCAATAAAAAGTTCATTTTGGCTCTCACACCTAAACTAAACGTTGTAGACTCAAAATTTTTGCTGTATTCAGTGTATTCTAGCATCCTGAAGATGATTCCAGCATTAATTTCATCGTGCTTATGCTCATTTTGAAGATTTTGACATTTTCACCTTAAGTGTACAATCAGGGGCTGAAAACGCGTTTAAAGCAATAAAAAGTTCATTTTGGCTCTCACACCTAAACTAAACGTTGTAGACTCAAAATTTTTGCTGTATTTAGTGTATTCTAGCATCCTGAAGATGATTCCAGCATTAATTTCATTGTGCTTATGCTCATTTTGAAGATTTTGACATTTTCACCTTAAGTGTACAATCAGGGGCTGAAAACGCGTTTAAAGCAATAAAAAGTTCATTTTGGCTCTCACACCTAAACTAAACGTTATAGACTCAAAATTTTTGCTGTATTTAGTGTATTCTAGCATCCTGAAGATAATTCCAGCATTAATTTCATTGTGCTTATGCTCATTTTGAAGATTTTGACATTTTCACCTAAAGTGCACAATCAGGCTGAAAACGCATTTAAAGCCATAAAAAGTTCATTTTGGCTCTCACACCTAAACTAAACGTTGTAGATTCAAAATTTTTGCTGTATTTACTGTATTCTAGCATCCTGAAGATGATTCCAGCATTAATTTCATTGTGCTTATGCTCATTTTGAAGATTTTGACATTTTCACCTAAAGTGCACAATCAGGCTGAAAACGCATTTAAAGCAATAAAAAGTTCATTTTGGCTCTCACACCTAAACTAAACGTTATAGACTCAAAATTTTTGCTGTATTTAGTGTATTCTAGCATCCTGAAGATAATTCCAGCATTAATTTCATTGTGCTAATGCTCATTTTGAAGATTTTGACATTTTCACCTTAAGTGTACAATCAGGGGCTGAAAACGCGTTTAAAGCAATAAAAAGTTCATTTTGGCTCTAACACCTAAACTAAACGTTGTAAACTCAAATTTTTTGCTGTATTTACTGTATTCTAGCATCCTGAAGATGATTCCAGCATTAATTTCATCGTGCTTATGCTCATTTTGAAGATTTTGACATTTTCACCTAAAGTGCACAATCAGGCTGAAAACGCATTTAAAGCAATAAAAAGTTCATTTTGGCTCTCACATCTAAACTAAACGTTGTAGACTCAAAATTTTTGCTGTATTTAGTGTATTCTAGCATCCTGAAGATGATTCCAGCATTAATTTCATTGTGCTTATGCTCATTTTGAAGATTTTGACATTTTCACCTTAAGTGTACAATCAGGGGCTGAAAACGCGTTTAAAGCAATAAAAAGTTCATTTTGGCTCTCACACCTAAACTAAACGTTATAGACTCAAAATTTTTGCTGTATTTAGTGTATTTTATTATCCTGAAGATGATTCCAGCATTAATTTCATTGTGCTTATGCTCATTTTTAAGATTTTGACATTTTCACCTTAAGTGTACAATCAGGGGCTGAAAACGCGTTTAAAGCAATTAAAAGTTCATTTTGGCTCTCACACCTAAACTAAACGTAGTAGACTCAAAATTTTTGCTGTATTCAGTGTATTCTAGCATCCTGAAGATGATTCCAGCATTAATTTCATCGTGCTTATGCTCATTTTGAAGATTTTGACATTTTCACCTAAAGTGCACAATCAGGCTGAAAACGCATTTAAAGCAATAAAAAGTTCATTTTGGCTCTCACACCTAAACTAAACGTTGTAGACTCAAAATTTTTGCTGTATTTAGTGTATTCTAGCATCCTGAAGATGATTCCAGCATTAATTTCATTGTGCTTATGCTCATTTTGAAGATTTTGACATTTTCACCTTAAGTGTACAATCAGGGGCTGAAAACGCGTTTAAAGCAATAAAAAGTTCATTTTGGCTCTCACACCTAAACTAAACGTTGTAGACTCAAAAATTTTGCTGTATTTAGTGTATTCTAGCATCCTGAAGATGATTCCAGCAATAATTTCATTGTGCTTATGCTCATTTTGAAGATTTTGACATTTTCACCTAAAGTGCACAATCAGGCTGAAAACGCATTTAAAGCCATAAAAAGTTCATTTTGGCTCTCACACCTAAACTAAACGTTGTAGACTCAAAATTTTTGCTGTATTTAGTGTATTCTAGCATCCTGAAGATGATTCCAGCATTAATTTCATTGTGCTTATGCTCATTTTGAAGATTTTGACATTTTCACCTTAAGTGTACAATCAGGGGCTGAAAACGCGTTTAAAGCAATAAAAAGTTCATTTTGGCTCTCACACCTAAACTAAACGTTGTAGACTCAAAAATTTTGCTGTATTTAGTGTATTCTAGCATCCTGAAGATGATTCCAGCAATAATTTCATTGTGCTTATGCTCATTTTGAAGATTTTGACATTTTCACCTAAAGTGCACAATCAGGCTGAAAACGCATTTAAAGCCATAAAAAGTTCATTTTGGCTCTCACACCTAAACTAAACGTTGTAGACTCAAAATTTTTGCTGTATTTAGTGTATTCTAGCATCCTGAAGATGATTCCAGCATTAATTTCATTGTGCTTATGCTCATTTTGAAGATTTTGACATTTTCACATTAAGTGTACAATCAGGGGCTGAAAACGCGTTTAAAGCAATAAAAAGTTCATTTTGGCTCTCACACCTAAACTAAACGTTGTAGACTCAAAATTTTTGCTGTATTTAGTGTATTCTAGCATCCTGAAGATGATTCCAGCATTAATTTCATTGTGCTTATGCTCATTTTGAATATTTTGACATTTTCACCTAAAGTGCACAATCAGGCTGAAAACGCATTTAAAGCAATAAATAGTTCATTTTGGCTCTCACACCTAAACTAAACGTTGTAGACTCAAAATTTTTGCTGTATTTAGTGTATTCTAGCATCCTGAAGATGATTCCAGCATTAATTTCATTGTGCTTATGCTCATTTTGAAGATTTTGACATTTTCACCTTAAGTGTACAATCAGGGGCTGAAAACGCGTTTAAAGCAATAAAAAGTTCATTTTGGCTCTCACACCTAAACTAAACGTTATAGACTCAAAATTTTTGCTGTATTTAGTGTATTTTAGCATCCTGAAGATGATTCCAGCATTAATTTCATTGTGCTTATGCTCATTTTTAAGATTTTGACATTTTCACCTTAAGTGTACAATCAGGGGCTGAAAACGCGTTTAAAGCAATTAAAAGTTCATTTTGGCTCTCACACCTAAACTAAACGTAGTAGACTCAAAATTTTTGCTGTATTCAGTGTATTCTAGCATCCTGAAGATGATTCCAGCATTAATTTCATCGTGCTTATGCTCATTTTGAAGATTTTGACATTTTCACCTAAAGTGCACAATCAGGCTGAAAACGCATTTAAAGCAATAAAAAGTTCATTTTGGCTCTCACACCTAAACTAAACGTTGTAGACTCAAAATTTTTGCTGTATTTAGTGTATTCTAGCATCCTGAAGATGATTCCAGCATTAATTTCATTGTGCTTATGCTCATTTTGAAGATTTTACATTTTCACCTTAAGTGTACAATCAGGGGCTGAAAACGCGTTTAAAGCAATAAAAAGTTCATTTTGGCTCTCACACCTAAACTAAACGTTATAGACTCAAAATTTTTGCTGTATTTAGTGTATTCTAGCATCCTGAAGATAATTCCAGCATTAATTTCATTGTGCTAATGCTCATTTTGAAGATTTTGACATTTTCACCTTAAGTGTACAATCAGGGGCTGAAAACGCGTTTAAAGCAATAAAAAGTTCATTTTGGCTCTCACACCTAAACTAAACGTTGTAGACTCAAAATTTTTGCTGTATTTAGTGTATTCTAGCATCCTGAAGATGATTCCAGCAATAATTTCATTGTGCTTATGCTCATTTTGAAGATTTTGACATTTTCACCTAAAGTGCACAATCAGGCTGAAAACGCATTTAAAGCCATAAAAAGTTCATTTTGGCTCTCACACCTAAACTAAACGTTGTAGACTCAAATTTTTTGCTGTATTTAGTGTATTCTAGCATCCTGAAGATGATTCCAGCATTAATTTCATTGTGCTTATGCTCATTTTGAAGATTTTGACATTTTCACATTAAGTGTACAATCAGGGGCTGAAAACGCGTTTAAAGCAATAAAAAGTTCATTTTGGCTCTCACACCTAAACTAAACGTTATAGACTCAAAATTTTTGCTGTATTTAGTGTATTCTAGCATCCTGAAGATAATTCCAGCATTAATTTCATTGTGCTTATGCTCATTTTGAAGATTTTGACATTTTCACCTTAAGTGTACAATCAGGGGCTGAAAACGCGTTTAAAGCAATAAAAAGTTCATTTTGGCTCTCACACCTAAACTAAACGTTGTAAACTCAAATTTTTTGCTGTATTTACTGTATTCTAGCATCCTGAAGATGATTCCAGCATTAATTTCATCGTGCTTATGCTCATTTTGAAGATTTTGACATTTTCACCTAAAGTGCACAATCAGGCTGAAAACGCATTTAAAGCAATAAAAAGTTCATTTTGGCTCTCACACCTAAACTAAACGTTGTAGACTCAAAATTTTTGCTGTATTTAGTGTATTCTAGCATCCTGAAGATGATTCCAGCATTAATTTCATTGTGCTTATGCTCTTTTTGAAGATTTTGACATTTTCACCTTAAGTGTACAATCAGGGGCTGAAAACGCGTTTAAAGCAATAAAAAGTTCATTTTGGCTCTCACACCTAAACTAAACGTTATAGACTCAAAATTTTTGCTGTATTTAGTGTATTTTAGCATCCTGAAGATGATTCCAGCATTATTTCATTGTGCTTATGCTCATTTTTAAGATTTTGACATTTCCACCTTAAGTGTACAATCAGGGGCTGAAAACGCGTTTAAAGCAATTAAAAGTTCATTTTGGCTCTCACACCTAAACTAAACGTAGTAGACTCAAAATTTTTGCTGTATTCAGTGTATTCTAGCATCCTGAAGATGATTCCAGCATTAATTTCATCGTGCTTATGCTCATTTTGAAGATTTTGACATTTTCACCTAAAGTGCACAATCAAGCTGAAAACGCATTTAAAGCAATAAAAAGTTCATTTTGGCTCACACACCTAAAATAAACGTTGTAGACTCAAAATTTTTGCTGTATTTAGTGTATTCTAGCATCCTGAATATGATTCCAGCATTAATTTCATTGTGCTTATGCTCATTTTGAAGATTTTGACATTTTCACCTTAAGTGTACAATCAGGGGCTGAAAACGCGTTTAAAGCAATAAAAAGTTCATTTTGGCTCTCAAACCTAAACTAAACGTTGTAGACTCAAAATTTTTGCTGTATTCAGTGTATTCTAGCATCCTGAAGATGATTCCAGCATTAATTTCATCGTGCTTTTGCTCATTTTGAAGATTTTGACATTTTCACCTTAAGTGTACAATCAGGGGCTGAAAACGCGTTTAAAGCAATAAAAAGTTCATTTTGGCTCTCACACCTAAACTAAACGTTGTAGACTCAAAATTTTTGCTGTATTTAGTGTATTCTAGCATCCTGAAGATGATTCCAGCAATAATTTCATTGTGCTTATGCTCATTTTGAAGATTTTGACATTTTCACCTAAAGTGCACAATCAGGCTGAAAACGCATTTAAAGCCATAAAAAGTTCATTTTGGCTCTCACACCTAAACTAAACGTTGTAGACTCAAAATTTTTGCTGTATTTAGTGTATTCTAGCATCCTGAAGATGATTCCAGCATTAATTTCATTGTGCTTATGCTCATTTTGAATATTTTGACATTTTCACCTAAAGTGCACAATCAGGCTGAAAACGCATTTAAAGCAATAAAAAGTTCATTTTGGCTCTCACACCTAAACTAAACGTTGTAGACTCAAAAATTTTGCTGTATTTAGTGTATTTTAGCATCCTGAAGATGATTCCAGCATTAATTTCATTGTGCTTATGCTCATTTTTAAGATTTTGACATTTTCACCTTAAGTGTACAATCAGGGGCTGAAAACGCGTTTAAAGCAATTAAAAGTTAATTTTGGCTCTCACACCTAAACTAAACGTAGTAGACTCAAAATTTTTGCTGTATTCAGTGTATTCTAGAATCCTGAAGATGAAACCAGCATTAATTTCATCGTGCTTATGCTCATTTTGAAGATTTTGACATTTTCACCTAAAGTGCACAATCAGGCTGAAAACGCATTTAAAGCAATAAAAAGTTCATTTTGGCTCACACACCTAAAATAAACGTTGTATACTCAAAATTTTTGCTGTATTTAGTGTATTCTAGCATCCTGAATATGATTCCAGCATTAATTTCATTGTGCTTATGCTCATTTTGAAGATTTTGACATTTTCACCTTAAGTGTACAATCAGGGGCTGAAAACGCGTTTAAAGCAATAAAAAGTTCATTTTGGCTCTCACACCTAAACTAAACGTTGTAGACTCAAAATTTTTGCTGTATTCAGTGTATTCTAGCATCCTGAAGATGATTCCAGCATTAATTTCATCGTGCTTATGCTCATTTTGAAGATTTTGACATTTTCACCTTAAGTGTACAATCAGGGGCTGAAAACGCGTTTAAAGCAATAAAAAGTTCATTTTGGCTCTCACACCTAAACTAAACGTTGTAGACTCAAAATTTTTGCTGTATTTAGTGTATTCTAGCATCCTGAAGATGATTCCAGCATTAATTTCATTGTGCTTATGCTCATTTTGAAGATTTTGACATTTTCACCTTAAGTGTACAATCAGGGGCTGAAAACGCGTTTAAAGCAATAAAAAGTTCATTTTGGCTCTCACACCTAAACTAAACGTTATAGACTCAAAATTTTTGCTGTATTTAGTGTATTCTAGCATCCTGAAGATAATTCCAGCATTAATTTCATTGTGCTTATGCTCATTTTGAAGATTTTGACATTTTCACCTAAAGTGCACAATCAGGCTGAAAACGCATTTAAAGCCATAAAAAGTTCATTTTGGCTCTCACACCTAAACTAAACGTTGTAGATTCAAAATTTTTGCTGTATTTACTGTATTCTAGCATCCTGAAGATGATTCCAGCATTAATTTCATTGTGCTTATGCTCATTTTGAAGATTTTGACATTTTCACCTAAAGTGCACAATCAGGCTGAAAACGCATTTAAAGCAATAAAAAGTTCATTTTGGCTCTCACACCTAAACTAAACGTTATAGACTCAAAATTTTTGCTGTATTTAGTGTATTCTAGCATCCTGAAGATAATTCCAGCATTAATTTCATTGTGCTAATGCTCATTTTGAAGATTTTGACATTTTCACCTTAAGTGTACAATCAGGGGCTGAAAACGCGTTTAAAGCAATAAAAAGTTCATTTTGGCTCTAACACCTAAACTAAACGTTGTAAACTCAAATTTTTTGCTGTATTTACTGTATTCTAGCATCCTGAAGATGATTCCAGCATTAATTTCATCGTGCTTATGCTCATTTTGAAGATTTTGACATTTTCACCTAAAGTGCACAATCAGGCTGAAAACGCATTTAAAGCAATAAAAAGTTCATTTTGGCTCTCACATCTAAACTAAACGTTGTAGACTCAAAATTTTTGCTGTATTTAGTGTATTCTAGCATCCTGAAGATGATTCCAGCATTAATTTCATTGTGCTTATGCTCATTTTGAAGATTTTGACATTTTCACCTTAAGTGTACAATCAGGGGCTGAAAACGCGTTTAAAGCAATAAAAAGTTCATTTTGGCTCTCACACCTAAACTAAACGTTATAGACTCAAAATTTTTGCTGTATTTAGTGTATTTTATTATCCTGAAGATGATTCCAGCATTAATTTCATTGTGCTTATGCTCATTTTTAAGATTTTGACATTTTCACCTTAAGTGTACAATCAGGGGCTGAAAACGCGTTTAAAGCAATTAAAAGTTCATTTTGGCTCTCACACCTAAACTAAACGTAGTAGACTCAAAATTTTTGCTGTATTCAGTGTATTCTAGCATCCTGAAGATGATTCCAGCATTAATTTCATCGTGCTTATGCTCATTTTGAAGATTTTGACATTTTCACCTAAAGTGCACAATCAGGCTGAAAACGCATTTAAAGCAATAAAAAGTTCATTTTGGCTCTCACACCTAAACTAAACGTTGTAGACTCAAAATTTTTGCTGTATTTAGTGTATTCTAGCATCCTGAAGATGATTCCAGCATTAATTTCATTGTGCTTATGCTCATTTTGAAGATTTTGACATTTTCACCTTAAGTGTACAATCAGGGGCTGAAAACGCGTTTAAAGCAATAAAAAGTTCATTTTGGCTCTCACACCTAAACTAAACGTTGTAGACTCAAAAATTTTGCTGTATTTAGTGTATTCTAGCATCCTGAAGATGATTCCAGCAATAATTTCATTGTGCTTATGCTCATTTTGAAGATTTTGACATTTTCACCTAAAGTGCACAATCAGGCTGAAAACGCATTTAAAGCCATAAAAAGTTCATTTTGGCTCTCACACCTAAACTAAACGTTGTAGACTCAAAATTTTTGCTGTATTTAGTGTATTCTAGCATCCTGAAGATGATTCCAGCATTAATTTCATTGTGCTTATGCTCATTTTGAAGATTTTGACATTTTCACCTTAAGTGTACAATCAGGGGCTGAAAACGCGTTTAAAGCAATAAAAAGTTCATTTTGGCTCTCACACCTAAACTAAACGTTGTAGACTCAAAAATTTTGCTGTATTTAGTGTATTCTAGCATCCTGAAGATGATTCCAGCAATAATTTCATTGTGCTTATGCTCATTTTGAAGATTTTGACATTTTCACCTAAAGTGCACAATCAGGCTGAAAACGCATTTAAAGCCATAAAAAGTTCATTTTGGCTCTCACACCTAAACTAAACGTTGTAGACTCAAAATTTTTGCTGTATTTAGTGTATTCTAGCATCCTGAAGATGATTCCAGCATTAATTTCATTGTGCTTATGCTCATTTTGAAGATTTTGACATTTTCACATTAAGTGTACAATCAGGGGCTGAAAACGCGTTTAAAGCAATAAAAAGTTCATTTTGGCTCTCACACCTAAACTAAACGTTGTAGACTCAAAATTTTTGCTGTATTTAGTGTATTCTAGCATCCTGAAGATGATTCCAGCATTAATTTCATTGTGCTTATGCTCATTTTGAATATTTTGACATTTTCACCTAAAGTGCACAATCAGGCTGAAAACGCATTTAAAGCAATAAATAGTTCATTTTGGCTCTCACACCTAAACTAAACGTTGTAGACTCAAAATTTTTGCTGTATTTAGTGTATTCTAGCATCCTGAAGATGATTCCAGCATTAATTTCATTGTGCTTATGCTCATTTTGAAGATTTTGACATTTTCACCTTAAGTGTACAATCAGGGGCTGAAAACGCGTTTAAAGCAATAAAAAGTTCATTTTGGCTCTCACACCTAAACTAAACGTTATAGACTCAAAATTTTTGCTGTATTTAGTGTATTTTAGCATCCTGAAGATGATTCCAGCATTAATTTCATTGTGCTTATGCTCATTTTTAAGATTTTGACATTTTCACCTTAAGTGTACAATCAGGGGCTGAAAACGCGTTTAAAGCAATTAAAAGTTCATTTTGGCTCTCACACCTAAACTAAACGTAGTAGACTCAAAATTTTTGCTGTATTCAGTGTATTCTAGCATCCTGAAGATGATTCCAGCATTAATTTCATCGTGCTTATGCTCATTTTGAAGATTTTGACATTTTCACCTAAAGTGCACAATCAGGCTGAAAACGCATTTAAAGCAATAAAAAGTTCATTTTGGCTCTCACACCTAAACTAAACGTTGTAGACTCAAAATTTTTGCTGTATTTAGTGTATTCTAGCATCCTGAAGATGATTCCAGCATTAATTTCATTGTGCTTATGCTCATTTTGAAGATTTTACATTTTCACCTTAAGTGTACAATCAGGGGCTGAAAACGCGTTTAAAGCAATAAAAAGTTCATTTTGGCTCTCACACCTAAACTAAACGTTATAGACTCAAAATTTTTGCTGTATTTAGTGTATTCTAGCATCCTGAAGATAATTCCAGCATTAATTTCATTGTGCTAATGCTCATTTTGAAGATTTTGACATTTTCACCTTAAGTGTACAATCAGGGGCTGAAAACGCGTTTAAAGCAATAAAAAGTTCATTTTGGCTCTCACACCTAAACTAAACGTTGTAAACTCAATTTTTTTGCTGTATTTACTGTATTCTAGCATCCTGAAGATGATTCCAGCATTAATTTCATCGTGCTTATGCTCATTTTGAAGATTTTGACATTTTCACCTAAAGTGCACAATCAGGCTGAAAACGCATTTAAAGCCATAAAAAGTTCATTTTGGCTCTCACACCTAAAGTAAACGTTGTAGACTAAAATTTTTTGCTGTATTTAGTGTATTCTAGCATCCTGAAGATGATTCCAGCATTAATTTCATTGTGCTTATGCTCATTTTGAAGATTTTGACATTTTCACATTAAGTGTACAATCAGGGGCTGAAAACGCGTTTAAAGCAATAAAAAGTTCATTTTGGCTCTCACACCTAAACTAAACGTTATAGACTCAAAATTTTTGCTGTATTTAGTGTATTCTAGCATCCTGAAGATAATTCCAGCATTAATTTCATTGTGCTAATGCTCATTTTGAAGATTTTGACATTTTCACCTTAAGTGTACAATCAGGGGCTGAAAACGCGTTTAAAGCAATAAAAAGTTCATTTTGGCTCTCACACCTAAACTAAACGTTGTAAACTCAAATTTTTTGCTGTATTTACTGTATTCTAGCATCCTGAAGATGATTCCAGCATTAATTTCATCGTGCTTATGCTCATTTTGAAGATTTTGACATTTTCACCTAAAGTGCACAATCAGGCTGAAAACGCATTTAAAGCAATAAAAAGTTCATTTTGGCTCTCACACCTAAACTAAACGTTGTAGACTCAAAATTTTTGCTGTATTTAGTGTATTCTAGCATCCTGAAGATGATTCCAGCATTAATTTCATTGTGCTTATGCTCATTTTGAAGATTTTGACATTTTCACCTTAAGTGTACAATCAGGGGCTGAAAACGCGTTTAAAGCAATAAAAAGTTCATTTTGGCTCTCACACCTAAACTAAACGTTATAGACTCAAAATTTTTGCTGTATTTAGTGTATTTTAGCATCCTGAAGATGATTCCAGCATTAATTTCATTGTGCTTATGCTCATTTTTAATATTTTGACATTTCCACCTTAAGTGTACAATCAGGGGCTGAAAACGCGTTTAAAGCAATTAAAAGTTCATTTTGGCTCTCACACCTAAACTAAACGTAGTAGACTCAAAATTTTTGCTGTATTCAGTGTATTCTAGCATCCTGAAGATGATTCCAGCATTAATTTCATCGTGCTTATGCTCATTTTGAAGATTTTGACATTTTCACCTAAAGTGCACAATCAGGCTGAAAACGCATTTAAAGCAATAAAAAGTTCATTTTGGCTCACACACCTAAAATAAACGTTGTAGACTCAAAATTTTTGCTGTATTTAGTGTATTCTAGCATCCTGAATATGATTCCAGCATTAATTTCATTGTGCTTATGCTCATTTTGAAGATTTTGACATTTTCACCTTAAGTGTACAATCAGGGGCTGAAAACGCGTTTAAAGCAATAAAAAGTTCATTTTGGCTCTCAAACCTAAACTAAACGTTGTAGACTCAAAATTTTTGCTGTATTCAGTGTATTCTAGCATCCTGAAGATGATTCCAGCATTAATTTCATCGTGCTTTTGCTCATTTTGAAGATTTTGACATTTTCACCTTAAGTGTACAATCAGGGGCTGAAAACGCGTTTAAAGCAATAAAAAGTTCATTTTGGCTCTCACACCTAAACTAAACGTTGTAGACTCAAAATTTTTGCTGTATTTAGTGTATTCTAGCATCCTGAAGATGATTCCAGCAATAATTTCATTGTGCTTATGCTCATTTTGAAGATTTTGACATTTTCACCTAAAGTGCACAATCAGGCTGAAAACGCATTTAAAGCCATAAAAAGTTCATTTTGGCTCTCACACCTAAACTAAACGTTGTAGACTCAAATTTTTGCTGTATTTAGTGTATTCTAGCATCCTGAAGATGATTCCAGCATTAATTTCATTGTGCTTATGCTCATTTTGAATATTTTGACATTTTCACCTAAAGTGCACAATCAGGCTGAAAACGCATTTAAAGCAATAAAAAGTTCATTTTGGCTCTCACACCTAAACTAAACGTTGTAGACTCAAAATTTTTGCTGAATTTAGTGTATTCTAGCATCCTGAAGATGATTCCAGCATTAATTTCATTGTGCTTATGCTCATTTTGAAGATTTTGACATTTTCACCTTAAGTGTACAATCAGGGGCTGAAAACGCGTTTAAAGCAATAAAAAGTTCATTTTGGCTCTCACACCTAAACTAAACGTTATAGACTCAAAATTTTTGCTGTATTTAGTGTATTCTAGCATCCTGAAGATAATTCCAGCATTAATTTCATTGTGCTTATGCTCATTTTGAAGATTTTGACATTTTCACCTAAAGTGCACAATCAGGCTGAAAACGCATTTAAAGCCATAAAAAGTTCATTTTGGCTCTCACACCTAAACTAAACGTTGTAGATTCAAAATTTTTGCTGTATTTAGTGTATTCTAGCATCCTGAAGATGATTCCAGCATTAATTTCATTGTGCTTATGCTCATTTTGAAGATTTTGACATTTTCACCTAAAGTGCACAATCAGGCTGAAAACGCATTTAAAGCAATAAAAAGTTCATTTTGGCTCTCACACCTAAACTAAACGTTATAGACTCAAAATTTTTGCTGTATTTAGTGTATTCTAGCATCCTGAAGATAATTCCAGCATTAATTTCATTGTGCTAATGCTCATTTTGAAGATTTTGACATTTTCACCTTAAGTGTACAATCAGGGGCTGAAAACGCGTTTAAAGCAATAAAAAGTTCATTTTGGCTCTAACACCTAAACTAAACGTTGTAAACTCAAATTTTTTGCTGTATTTACTGTATTCTAGCATCCTGAAGATGATTCCAGCATTAATTTCATCGTGCTTATGCTCATTTTGAAGATTTTGACATTTTCACCTAAAGTGCACAATCAGGCTGAAAACGCATTTAAAGCAATAAAAAGTTCATTTTGGCTCTCACATCTAAACTAAACGTTGTAGACTCAAAATTTTTGCTGTATTTAGTGTATTCTAGCATCCTGAAGATGATTCCAGCATTAATTTCATTGTGCTTATGCTCATTTTGAAGATTTTGACATTTTCACCTTAAGTGTACAATCAGGGGCTGAAAACGCGTTTAAAGCAATAAAAAGTTCATTTTGGCTCTCACACCTAAACTAAACGTTATAGACTCAAAATTTTTGCTGTATTTAGTGTATTTTATTATCCTGAAGATGATTCCAGCATTAATTTCATTGTGCTTATGCTCATTTTTAAGATTTTGACATTTTCACCTTAAGTGTACAATCAGGGGCTGAAAACGCGTTTAAAGCAATTAAAAGTTCATTTTGGCTCTCACACCTAAACTAAACGTAGTAGACTCAAAATTTTTGCTGTATTCAGTGTATTCTAGCATCCTGAAGATGAGTCCAGCATTAATTTCATCGTGCTTATGCTCATTTTGAAGATTTTGACATTTTCACCTTAAGTGCACAATCAGGCTGAAAACGCATTTAAAGCAATAAAAAGTTCATTTTGGCTCTCACACCTAAACTAAACGTTGTAGACTCAAAATTTTTGCTGTATTTAGTGTATTCTAGCATCCTGAAGATGATTCCAGCATTAATTTCATTGTGCTTATGCTCATTTTGAAGATTTTGACATTTTCACCTTAAGTGTACAATCAGGGGCTGAAAACGCGTTTAAAGCAATAAAAAGTTCATTTTGGCTCTCACACCTAAACTAAACGTTGTAGACTCAAAAATTTTGCTGTATTTAGTGTATTCTAGCATCCTGAAGATGATTCCAGCAATAATTTCATTGTGCTTATGCTCATTTTGAAGATTTTGACATTTTCACCTAAAGTGCACAATCAGGCTGAAAACGCATTTAAAGCCATAAAAAGTTCATTTTGGCTCTCACACCTAAACTAAACGTTGTAGACTCAAAATTTTTGCTGTATTTAGTGTATTCTAGCATCCTGAAGATGATTCCAGCATTAATTTCATTGTGCTTATGCTCATTTTGAAGATTTTGACATTTTCACCTTAAGTGTACAATCAGGGGCTGAAAACGCGTTTAAAGCCATAAAAAGTTCATTTTGGCTCTCACACCTAAACTAAACGTTGTAGACTCAAAAATTTTGCTGTATTTAGTGTATTCTAGCATCCTGAAGATGATTCCAGCAATAATTTCATTGTGCTTATGCTCATTTTGAAGATTTTGACATTTTCACCTAAAGTGCACAATCAGGCTGAAAACGCATTTAAAGCCATAAAAAGTTCATTTTGGCTCTCACACCTAAACTAAACGTTGTAGACTCAAAATTTTTGCTGTATTTAGTGTATTCTAGCATCCTGAAGATGATTCCAGCATTAATTTCATTGTGCTTATGCTCATTTTGAAGATTTTGACATTTTCACATTAAGTGTACAATCAGGGGCTGAAAACGCGTTTAAAGCAATAAAAAGTTCATTTTGGTTCTCACACCTAAACTAAACGTTATAGACTCAAAATTTTTGCTGTATTTAGTGTATTCTAGCATCCTGAAGATAATTCCAGCATTAATTTCATTGTGCTAATGCTCATTTTGAAGATTTTGACATTTTCACCTTAAGTGTACAATCAGGGGCTGAAAACGCGTTTAAAGCAATAAAAAGTTCATTTTGGCTCTCACACCTAAACTAAACGTTGTAAACTCAAATTTTTTGCTGTATTTACTGTATTCTAGCATCCTGAAGATGATTCCAGCATTAATTTCATCGTGCTTATGCTCATTTTGAAGATTTTGACATTTTCACCTAAAGTGCACAATCAGGCTGAAAACGCATTTAAAGCAATAAAAAGTTCATTTTGGCTCTCACACCTAAACTAAACGTTGTAGACTCAAAATTTTTGCTGTATTTAGTGTATTCTAGCATCCTGAAGATGATTCCAGCATTAATTTCATTGTGCTTATGCTCATTTTGAAGATTTTGACATTTTCACCTTAAGTGTACAATCAGGGGCTGAAAACGCGTTTAAAGCAATAAAAAGTTCATTTTGGCTCTCACACCTAAACTAAACGTTATAGACTCAAAATTTTTGCTGTATTTAGTGTATTTTAGCATCCTGAAGATGATTCCAGCATTAATTTCATTGTGCTTATGCTCATTTTTAAGATTTTGACATTTTCACCTTAAGTGTACAATCAGGGGCTGAAAACGCGTTTAAAGCAATTAAAAGTTCATTTTGGCTCTCACACCTAAACTAAACGTAGTAGACTCAAAATTTTTGCTGTATTCAGTGTATTCTAGCATCCTGAAGATGATTCCAGCATTAATTTCATCGTGCTTATGCTCATTTTGAAGATTTTGACATTTTCACCTAAAGTGCACAATCAGGCTGAAAACGCATTTAAAGCAATAAAAAGTTCATTTTGGCTCACACACCTAAAATAAACGTTGTAGACTCAAAATTTTTGCTGTATTTAGTGTATTCTAGCATCCTGAATATGATTCCAGCATTAATTTCATTGTGCTTATGCTCATTTTGAAGATTTTGACATTTTCACCTTAAGTGTACAATCAGGGGCTGAAAACGCGTTTAAAGCAATAAAAAGTTCATTTTGGCTCTCAAACCTAAACTAAACGTTGTAGACTCAAAATTTTTGCTGTATTCAGTGTATTCTAGCATCCTGAAGATGATTCCAGCATTAATTTCATCGTGCTTTTGCTCATTTTGAAGATTTTGACATTTTCACCTTAAGTGTACAATCAGGGGCTGAAAACGCGTTTAAAGCAATAAAAAGTTCATTTTGGCTCTCACACCTAAACTAAACGTTGTAGACTCAAAATTTTTGCTGTATTTAGTGTATTCTAGCATCCTGAAGATGATTCCAGCAATAATTTCATTGTGCTTATGCTCATTTTGAAGATTTTGACATTTTCACCTAAAGTGCACAATCAGGCTGAAAACGCATTTAAAGCCATAAAAAGTTCATTTTGGCTCTCACACCTAAACTAAACGTTGTAGACTCAAAATTTTTGCTGTATTTAGTGTATTCTAGCATCCTGAAGATGATTCCAGCATTAATTTCATTGTGCTTATGCTCATTTTGAATATTTTGACATTTTCACCTAAAGTGCACAATCAGGCTGAAAACGCATTTAAAGCAATAAATAGTTCATTTTGGCTCTCACACCTAAACTAAACGTTGTAGACTCAAAATTTTTGCTGTATTTAGTGTATTCTAGCATCCTGAAGATAATTCCAGCATTAATTTCATTGTGCTAATGCTCATTTTGAAGATTTTGACATTTTCACCTTAAGTGTACAATCAGGGGCTGAAAACGCGTTTAAAGCAATAAAAAGTTCATTTTTGCTCTAACACCTAAACTAAACGTTGTAAACTCAAATTTTTTGCTGTATTTACTGTATTCTAGCATCCTGAAGATGATTCCAGCATTAATTTCATCGTGCTTATGCTCATTTTGAAGATTTTGACATTTTCACCTAAAGTGCACAATCAGGCTGAAAACGCATTTAAAGCAATAAAAAGTTCATTTTGGCTCTCACATCTAAACTAAACGTTGTAGACTCAAAATTTTTGCTGTATTTAGTGTATTCTAGCATCCTGAAGATGATTCCAGCATTAATTTCATTGTGCTTATGCTCATTTTGAAGATTTTGACATTTTCACCTTAAGTGTACAATCAGGGGCTGAAAACGCGTTTAAAGCAATAAAAAGTTCATTTTGGCTCTCACACCTAAACTAAACGTTATAGACTCAAAATTTTTGCTGTATTTAGTGTATTTTATTATCCTGAAGATGATTCCAGCATTAATTTCATTGTGCTTATGCTCATTTTTAAGATTTTGACATTTTCACCTTAAGTGTACAATCAGGGGCTGAAAACGCGTTTAAAGCAATTAAAAGTTCATTTTGGCTCTCACACCTAAACTAAACGTAGTAGACTCAAAATTTTTGCTGTATTCAGTGTATTCTAGCATCCTGAAGATGAGTCCAGCATTAATTTCATCGTGCTTATGCTCATTTTGAAGATTTTGACATTTTCACCTTAAGTGCACAATCAGGCTGAAAACGCATTTAAAGCAATAAAAAGTTCATTTTGGCTCTCACACCTAAACTAAACGTTGTAGACTCAAAATTTTTGCTGTATTTAGTGTATTCTAGCATCCTGAAGATGATTCCAGCATTAATTTCATTGTGCTTATGCTCATTTTGAAGATTTTGACATTTTCACCTTAAGTGTACAATCAGGGGCTGAAAACGCGTTTAAAGCAATAAAAAGTTCATTTTGGCTCTCACACCTAAACTAAACGTTGTAGACTCAAAAATTTTGCTGTATTTAGTGTATTCTAGCATCCTGAAGATGATTCCAGCAATAATTTCATTGTGCTTATGCTCATTTTGAAGATTTTGACATTTTCACCTAAAGTGCACAATCAGGCTGAAAACGCATTTAAAGCCATAAAAAGTTCATTTTGGCTCTCACACCTAAACTAAACGTTGTAGACTCAAAATTTTTGCTGTATTTAGTGTATTCTAGCATCCTGAAGATGATTCCAGCATTAATTTCATTGTGCTTATGCTCATTTTGAAGATTTTGACATTTTCACCTTAAGTGTACAATCAGGGGCTGAAAACGCGTTTAAAGCCATAAAAAGTTCATTTTGGCTCTCACACCTAAACTAAACGTTGTAGACTCAAAAAATTTGCTGTATTTAGTGTATTCTAGCATCCTGAAGATGATTCCAGCAATAATTTCATTGTGCTTATGCTCATTTTGAAGATTTTGACATTTTCACCTAAAGTGCACAATCAGGCTGAAAACGCATTTAAAGCCATAAAAAGTTCATTTTGGCTCTCACACCTAAACTAAACGTTGTAGACTCAAAATTTTTGCTGTATTTAGTGTATTCTAGCATCCTGAAGATGATTCCAGCATTAATTTCATTGTGCTTATGCTCATTTTGAAGATTTTGACATTTTCACATTAAGTGTACAATCAGGGGCTGAAAACGCGTTTAAAGCAATAAAAAGTTCATTTTGGTTCTCACACCTAAACTAAACGTTATAGACTCAAAATTTTTGCTGTATTTAGTGTATTCTAGCATCCTGAAGATAATTCCAGCATTAATTTCATTGTGCTAATGCTCATTTTGAAGATTTTGACATTTTCACCTTAAGTGTACAATCAGGGGCTGAAAACGCGTTTAAAGCAATAAAAAGTTCATTTTGGCTCTCACACCTAAACTAAACGTTGTAAACTCAAATTTTTTGCTGTATTTACTGTATTCTAGCATCCTGAAGATGATTCCAGCATTAATTTCATCGTGCTTATGCTCATTTTGAAGATTTTGACATTTTCACCTAAAGTGCACAATCAGGCTGAAAACGCATTTAAAGCAATAAAAAGTTCATTTTGGCTCTCACACCTAAACTAAACGTTGTAGACTCAAAATTTTTGCTGTATTTAGTGTATTCTAGCATCCTGAAGATGATTCCAGCATTAATTTCATTGTGCTTATGCTCATTTTGAAGATTTTGACATTTTCACCTTAAGTGTACAATCAGGGGCTGAAAACGCGTTTAAAGCAATAAAAAGTTCATTTTGGCTCTCACACCTAAACTAAACGTTATAGACTCAAAATTTTTGCTGTATTTAGTGTATTTTAGCATCCTGAAGATGATTCCAGCATTAATTTCATTGTGCTTATGCTCATTTTTAAGATTTTGACATTTTCACCTTAAGTGTACAATCAGGGGCTGAAAACGCGTTTAAAGCAATTAAAAGTTCATTTTGGCTCTCACACCTAAACTAAACGTAGTAGACTCAAAATTTTTGCTGTATTCAGTGTATTCTAGCATCCTGAAGATGATTCCAGCATTAATTTCATCGTGCTTATGCTCATTTTGAAGATTTTGACATTTTCACCTAAAGTGCACAATCAGGCTGAAAACGCATTTAAAGCAATAAAAAGTTCATTTTGGCTCACACACCTAAAATAAACGTTGTAGACTCAAAATTTTTGCTGTATTTAGTGTATTCTAGCATCCTGAATATGATTCCAGCATTAATTTCATTGTGCTTATGCTCATTTTGAAGATTTTGACATTTTCACCTTAAGTGTACAATCAGGGGCTGAAAACGCGTTTAAAGCAATAAAAAGTTCATTTTGGCTCTCAAACCTAAACTAAACGTTGTAGACTCAAAATTTTTGCTGTATTCAGTGTATTCTAGCATCCTGAAGATGATTCCAGCATTAATTTCATCGTGCTTTTGCTCATTTTGAAGATTTTGACATTTTCACCTTAAGTGTACAATCAGGGGCTGAAAACGCGTTTAAAGCAATAAAAAGTTCATTTTGGCTCTCACACCTAAACTAAACGTTGTAGACTCAAAATTTTTGCTGTATTTAGTGTATTCTAGCATCCTGAAGATGATTCCAGCAATAATTTCATTGTGCTTATGCTCATTTTGAAGATTTTGACATTTTCACCTAAAGTGCACAATCAGGCTGAAAACGCATTTAAAGCCATAAAAAGTTCATTTTGGCTCTCACACCTAAACTAAACGTTGTAGACTCAAAATTTTTGCTGTATTTAGTGTATTCTAGCATCCTGAAGATGATTCCAGCATTAATTTCATTGTGCTTATGCTCATTTTGAATATTTTGACATTTTCACCTAAAGTGCACAATCAGGCTGAAAACGCATTTAAAGCAATAAATAGTTCATTTTGGCTCTCACACCTAAACTAAACGTTGTAGACTCAAAATTTTTGCTGTATTTAGTGTATTCTAGCATCCTGAAGATGATTCCAGCATTAATTTCATTGTGCTTATGCTCATTTTGAAGATTTTGACATTTTCACCTTAAGTGTACAATCAGGGGCTGAAAACGCGTTTAAAGCAATAAAAAGTTCATTTTGGCTCTCACACCTAAACTAAACGTTATAGACTCAAAATTTTTGCTGTATTTAGTGTATTTTAGCATCCTGAAGATGATTCCAGCATTAATTTCATTGTGCTTATGCTCATTTTTAAGATTTTGACATTTTCACCTTAAGTGTACAATCAGGGGCTGAAAACGCGTTTAAAGCAATTAAAAGTTCATTTTGGCTCTCACACCTAAACTAAACGTAGTAGACTCAAAATTTTTGCTGTATTCAGTGTATTCTAGCATCCTGAAGATGATTCCAGCATTAATTTCATCGTGCTTATGCTCATTTTGAAGATTTTGACATTTTCACCTAAAGTGCACAATCAGGCTGAAAACGCATTTAAAGCAATAAAAAGTTCATTTTGGCTCTCACACCTAAACTAAACGTTGTAGACTCAAAATTTTTGCTGTATTTAGTGTATTCTAGCATCCTGAAGATGATTCCAGCATTAATTTCATTGTGCTTATGCTCATTTTGAAGATTTTGACATTTTCACCTTAAGTGTACAATCAGGGGCTGAAAACGCGTTTAAAGCAATAAAAAGTTCATTTTGGCTCTCACACCTAAACTAAACGTTGTAGACTCAAACATTTTGCTGTATTTAGTGTATTCTAGCATCCTGAAGATGATTCCAGCAATAATTTCATTGTGCTTATGCTCATTTTGAAGATTTTGACATTTTCACCTAAAGTGCACAATCAGGCTGAAAACGCATTTAAAGCCATAAAAAGTTCATTTTGGCTCTCACACCTAAACTAAACGTTGTAGACTCAAATTTTTTGCTGTATTTAGTGTATTCTAGCATCCTGAAGATGATTCCAGCATTAATTTCATTGTGCTTATGCTCATTTTGAAGATTTTGACATTTTCACATTAAGTGTACAATCAGGGGCTGAAAACGCGTTTAAAGCAATAAAAAGTTCATTTTGGCTCTCACACCTAAACTAAACGTTATAGACTCAAAATTTTTGCTGTATTTAGTGTATTCTAGCATCCTGAAGATAATTCCAGCATTAATTTCATTGTGCTAATGCTCATTTTGAAGATTTTGACATTTTCACCTTAAGTGTACAATCAGGGGCTGAAAACGCGTTTAAAGCAATAAAAAGTTCATTTTGGCTCTCACACCTAAACTAAACGTTGTAAACTCAAATTTTTTGCTGTATTTACTGTATTCTAGCATCCTGAAGATGATTCCAGCATTAATTTCATCGTGCTTATGCTCATTTTGAAGATTTTGACATTTTCACCTAAAGTGCACAATCAGGCTGAAAACGCATTTAAAGCAATAAAAAGTTCATTTTGGCTCTCACACCTAAACTAAACTTTGTAGACTCAAAATTTTTGCTGTATTTAGTGTATTCTAGCATCCTGAAGATGATTCCAGCATTAATTTCATTGTGCTTATGCTCATTTTGAAGATTTTGACATTTTCACCTTAAGTGTACAATCAGGGGCTGAAAACGCGTTTAAAGCAATAAAAAGTTCATTTTGGCTCTCACACCTAAACTAAACGTTATAGACTCAAAATTTTTGCTGTATTTAGTGTATTTTAGCATCCTGAAGATGATTCCAGCATTAATTTCATTGTGCTTATGCTCATTTTTAAGATTTTGACATTTCCACCTTAAGTGTACAATCAGGGGCTGAAAACGCGTTTAAAGCAATTAAAAGTTCATTTTGGCTCTCACACCTAAACTAAACGTAGTAGACTCAAAATTTTTGCTGTATTCAGTGTATTCTAGCATCCTGAAGATGATTCCAGCATTAATTTCATCGTGCTTATGCTCATTTTGAAGATTTTGACATTTTCACCTAAAGTGCAATCAGGCTGAAAACGCATTTAAAGCAATAAAAAGTTCATTTTGGCTCACACACCTAAAATAAACGTTGTAGACTCAAAATTTTTGCTGTATTTAGTGTATTCTAGCATCCTGAATATGATTCCAGCATTAATTTCATTGTGCTTATGCTCATTTTGAAGATTTTGACATTTTCACCTTAAGTGTACAATCAGGGGCTGAAAACGCGTTTAAAGCAATAAAAAGTTCATTTTGGCTCTCAAACCTAAACTAAACGTTGTAGACTCAAAATTTTTGCTGTATTCAGTGTATTCTAGCATCCTGAAGATGATTCCAGCATTAATTTCATCGTGCTTTTGCTCATTTTGAAGATTTGGACATTTTCACCTAAAGTGCACAATCAGGCTGAAAACGCATTTAAAGCCATAAAAAGTTCATTTTGGCTCTCACACCTAAACTAAACGTTGTAGACTCAAAATTTTTGCTGTATTTAGTGTATTCTAGCATCCTGAAGATGATTCCAGCATTAATTTCATTGTGCTTATGCTCATTTTGAATATTTTGACATTTTCACCTAAAGTGCACAATCAGGCTGAAAACGCATTTAAAGCAATAAAAAGTTCATTTTGGCTCTCACACCTAAACTAAACGTTGTAGACTCAAAAATTTTGCTGTATTTAGTGTATTTTAGCATCCTGAAGATGATTCCAGCATTAATTTCATTGTGCTTATGCTCATTTTTAAGATTTTGACATTTTCACCTTAAGTGTACAATCAGGGGCTGAAAACGCGTTTAAAGCAATTAAAAGTTAATTTTGGCTCTCACACCTAAACTAAACGTAGTAGACTCAAAATTTTTGCTGTATTCAGTGTATTCTAGAATCCTGAAGATGATTCCAGCATTAATTTCATCGTGCTTATGCTCATTTTGAAGATTTTGACATTTTCACCTAAAGTGCACAATCAGGCTGAAAACGCATTTAAAGCAATAAAAAGTTCATTTTGGCTCACACACCTAAAATAAACGTTGTATACTCAAAATTTTTGCTGTATTTAGTGTATTCTAGCATCCTGAATATGATTCCAGCATTAATTTCATTGTGCTTATGCTCATTTTGAAGATTTTGACATTTTCACCTTAAGTGTACAATCAGGGGCTGAAAACGCGTTTAAAGCAATAAAAAGTTCATTTTGGCTCTCACACCTAAACTAAACGTTGTAGACTCAAAATTTTTGCTGTATTCAGTGTATTCTAGCATCCTGAAGATGATTCCAGCATTAATTTCATCGTGCTTATGCTCATTTTGAAGATTTTGACATTTTCACCTTAAGTGTACAATCAGGGGCTGAAAACGCGTTTAAAGCAATAAAAAGTTCATTTTGGCTCTCACACCTAAACTAAACGTTGTAGACTCAAAATTTTTGCTGTATTTAGTGTATTCTAGCATCCTGAAGATGATTCCAGCATTAATTTCATCGTGCTTATGCTCATTTTGAAGATTTTGACATTTTCACCTTAAGTGTACAATCAGGGGCTGAAAACGCGTTTAAAGCAATAAAAAGTTCATTTTGGCTCTCACACCTAAACTAAATGTTATAGACTCAAAATTTTTGCTGTATTTAGTGTATTCTAGCATCCTGAAGATAATTCCAGCATTAATTTCATTGTGCTTATGCTCATTTTGAAGATTTTGACATTTTCACCTAAAGTGCACAATCAGGCTGAAAACGCATTTAAAGCCATAAAAAGTTCATTTTGGCTCTCACACCTAAACTAAACGTTGTAGACTCAAAATTTTTGCTGTATTTAGTGTATTCTAGCATCCTGAAGATGATTCCAGCATTAATTTCATTGTGCTTATGCTCATTTTGAAGATTTTGACATTTTCACCTAAAGTGCACAATCAGGCTGAAAACGCATTTAAAGCAATAAAAAGTTCATTTTGGCTCTCACACCTAAACTAAACGTTATAGACTCAAAATTTTTGCTGTATTTAGTGTATTCTAGCATCCTGAAGATAATTCCAGCATTAATTTCATTGTGCTAATGCTCATTTTGAAGATTTTGACATTTTCACCTTAAGTGTACAATCAGGGGCTGAAAACGCGTTTAAAGCAATAAAAAGTTCATTTTGGCTCTAACACCTAAACTAAACGTTGTAAACTCAAATTTTTTGCTGTATTTACTGTATTCTAGCATCCTGAAGATGATTCCAGCATTAATTTCATCGTGCTTATGCTCATTTTGAAGATTTTGACATTTTCACCTAAAGTGCACAATCAGGCTGAAAACGCATTTAAAGCAATAAAAAGTTCATTTTGGCTCTCACACCTAAACTAAACGTTGTAGACTCAAAATTTTTGCTGTATTTAGTGTATTCTAGCATCCTGAAGATGATTCCAGCATTAATTTCATTGTGCTTATGCTCATTTTGAAGATTTTGACATTTTCACCTTAAGTGTACAATCAGGGGCTGAAAACGCGTTTAAAGCAATAAAAAGTTCATTTTGGCTCTCACACCTAAACTAAACGTTATAGACTCAAAATTTTTGCTGTATTTAGTGTATTCTAGCATCCTGAAGATAATTCCAGCATTAATTTCATTGTGCTTATGCTCATTTTGAAGATTTTGACATTTTCACCTAAAGTGCACAATCAGGCTGAAAACGCATTTAAAGCCATAAAAAGTTCATTTTGGCTCTCACACCTAAACTAAACGTTGTAGATTCAAAATTTTTGCTGTATTTAGTGTATTCTAGCATCCTGAAGATGATTCCAGCATTAATTTCATTGTGCTTATGCTCATTTTGAATATTTTGACATTTTCACCTAAAGTGCACAATCAGGCTGAAAACGCATTTAAAGCAATAAATAGTTCATTTTGGCTCTCACACCTAAACTAAACGTTGTAGACTCAAAATTTTTGCTGTATTTAGTGTATTCTAGCATCCTGAAGATGATTCCAGCATTAATTTCATTGTGCTTATGCTCATTTTGAAGATTTTGACATTTTCACCTTAAGTGTACAATCAGGGGCTGAAAACGCGTTTAAAGCAATAAAAAGTTCATTTTGGCTCTCACACCTAAACTAAACGTTATAGACTCAAAATTTTTGCTGTATTTAGTGTATTTTAGCATCCTGAAGATGATTCCAGCATTAATTTCATTGTGCTTATGCTCATTTTTAAGATTTTGACATTTTCACCTTAAGTGTACAATCAGGGGCTGAAAACGCGTTTAAAGCAATTAAAAGTTCATTTTGGCTCTCACACCTAAACTAAACGTAGTAGACTCAAAATTTTTGCTGTATTCAGTGTATTCTAGCATCCTGAAGATGATTCCAGCATTAATTTCATCGTGCTTATGCTCATTTTGAAGATTTTGACATTTTCACCTAAAGTGCACAATCAGGCTGAAAACGCATTTAAAGCAATAAAAAGTTCATTTTGGCTCTCACACCTAAACTAAACGTTGTAGACTCAAAAATTTTGCTGTATTTAGTGTATTCTAGCATCCTGAAGATGATTCCAGCAATAATTTCATTGTGCTTATGCTCATTTTGAAGATTTTGACATTTTCACCTACAGTGCACAATCAGGCTGAAAACGCATTTAAAGCCATAAAAAGTTCATTTTGGCTCTCACACCTAAACTAAACGTTGTAGACTCAAATTTTTTGCTGTATTTAGTGTATTCTAGCATCCTGAAGATGATTCCAGCATTAATTTCATCGTGCTTATGCTCATTTTGAAGATTTTGACATTTTCACCTTAAGTGTACAATCAGGGGCTGAAAACGCGTTTAAAGCAATAAAAAGTTCATTTTGGCTCTCAAACCTAAACTAAACGTTGTAGACTCAAAATTTTTGCTGTATTCAGTGTATTCTTGCATCCTGAAGATGATTCCAGCATTAATTTCATCGTGCTTTTGCTCATTTTGAAGATTTTGACATTTTCACCTTAAGTGTACAATCAGGGGCTGAAAACGCGTTTAAAGCAATAAAAAGTTCATTTTGGCTCTCACACCTAAACTAAACGTTGTAGACTCAAAATTTTTGCTGTATTTAGTGTATTCTAGCATCCTGAAGATGATTCCAGCAATAATTTCATTGTGCTTATGCTCATTTTGAAGATTTTGACATTTTCACCTAAAGTGCACAATCAGGCTGAAAACGCATTTAATGCCATAAAAATTTCATTTTGGCTCTCACACCTAAACTAAACGTTGTAGACTCAAAATTTTTGCTGTATTTAGTGTATTCTAGCATCCTGAAGATGATTCCAGCATTAATTTCATTGTGCTTATGCTCATTTTTAAGATTTTGACATTTTCACCTAAAGTGCACAATCAGGCTGAAAACGCATTTAAAGCAATAAAAAGTTCATTTTGGCTCACACACCTAAAATAAACGTTGTAGACTCAAAATTTTTGCTGTATTCAGTGTATTCTAGCATCCTGAATATGATTCCAGCATTAATTTCATTGTGCTTATGCTCATTTTTAAGATTTTGACATTTTCACCTAAAGTGCCCAATCAGGCTGAAAACGCATTTAAAGCAATAAAAAGTTCATTTTGGCTCTCACAACTAAACTAAACGTTGTAGACTCAAAATTTTTGCTGTATTTAGTGTATTCTAGCATCCTGAAGATGATTCCAGCATTAATTTCATTGTGCTTATGCTCATTTTGAAGATTTTGACATTTTCACCTAAAGTGCACAATCAGGCTGAAAACGCATTTAAAGCCATAAAAAGTTCATTTTGGCTCTCACACCTAAACTAAACGTTGTAGACTCAAAATTTTTGCTGTATTTAGTGTATTCTAGCATCCTGAAGATGATTCCAGCATTAATTTCATTGTGCTTATGCTCATTTTGAAGATTTTGACATTTTCACCTTAAGTGTACAATCAGGGGCTGAAAACGCGTTTAAAGCAATAAAAAGTTCATTTTGGCTCTCACACCTAAACTAAACGTTATAGACTCAAAATTTTTGCTGTATTCAGTGTATTCTAGCATCCTGAAGATAATTCCAGCATTAATTTCATTGTGCTTATGCTCATTTTGAAGATTTTGACATTTTCACCTAAAGTGCACAATCAGGCTGAAAACGCATTTAAAGCCATAAAAAGTTCATTTTGGCTCTCACACCTAAACTAAACGTTGTAGACTCAAAATTTTTGCTGTATTTAGTGTATTCTAGCATCCTGAAGATGATTCCAGCATTAATTTCATTGTGCTTATGCTCATTTTGAAGATTTTGACATTTTCACCTAAAGTGCACAATCAGGCTGAAAACGCATTTAAAGCAATAAAAAGTTCATTTTGGCTCTCACACCTAAACTAAACGTTGTAGACTCAAAATTTTTGCTGTATTTAGTGTATTTTAGCATCCTGAAGATGATTCCAGCATTAATTTCATTGTGCTTATGCTCATTTTTAAGATTTTGACATTTTCACCTTAAGTGTACAATCAGGGGCTGAAAACGCGTTTAAAGCAATTAAAAGTTAATTTTGGCTCTCACACCTAAACTAAACGTAGTAGACTCAAAATTTTTGCTGTATTCAGTGTATTCTAGAATCCTGAAGATGATTCCATTATTAATTTCATCTTGCTTATGCTCATTTTGAAGATTTTGACATTTTCACCTAAAGTGCACAATCAGGCTGAAAACGCATTTAAAGCAATAAAAAGTTCATTTTGGCTCACACATCTAAAATAAACGTTGTATACTCAAAATTTTTGCTGTATTTAGTGTATTCTAGCATCCTGAATATGATTCCAGCATTAATTTCATTGTGCTTATGCTCATTTTGAAGATTTTGACATTTTCACCTTAAGTGTACAATCAGGGGCTGAAAACGCGTTTAAAGCAATAAAAAGTTCATTTTGGCTCTCAAACCTAAACTAAACGTTGTAGACTCAAAATTTTTGCTGTATTCAGTGTATTCTAGCATCCTGAAGATGATTCCAGCATTAATTTCATTGTGCTTATGCTCATTTTTAAGATTTTGACATTTTTACCTTAAGTGTACAATCAGGGGCTGAAAACGCGTTTAAAGCAATAAAAAGTTCATTTTGGCTCTCACACCTAAACTAAAGGTTGTAGACTCAAAATTTTTGCTGTATTTAGTGTATTCTAGCATCCTGAAGATGATTCCAGCATTAATTTCATTGTGCTTATGCTCATTTTTAAGATTTTGACATTTTCACCTAAAGTGCACAATCAGGCTGAAAACGCATTTAAAGCAATAAAAAGTTCATTTTGGCTCACACACCTAAAATAAACGTTGTAGACTCAAAATTTTTGCTGTATTCAGTGTATTCTAGCATCCTGAATATGATTCCAGCATTAATTTCATTGTGCTTATGCTCATTTTTAAGATTTTGACATTTTCACCTAAAGTGCCCAATCAGGCTGAAAACGCATTTAAAGCAATAAAAAGTTCATTTTGGCTCTCACAACTAAACTAAACGTTGTAGACTCAAATTTTTTGCTGTATTTAGTGTATTCTAGCATCCTGAAGATGATTCCAGCATTAATTTCATTGTGCTTATGCTCATTTTGAAGATTTTGACATTTTCACCTAAAGTGCACAATCAGGCTGAAAACGCATTTAAAGCCATAAAAAGTTCATTTTGGCTCTCACACCTAAACTAAACGTTGTAGACTCAAAATTTTTGCTGTATTTAGTGTATTCTAGCATCCTGAAGATGATTCCAGCATTAATTTCATTGTGCTTATGCTCATTTTGAAGATTTTGACATTTTCACATTAAGTGTACAATCAGGGGCTGAAAACGCGTTTAAAGCAATAAAAAGTTCATTTTGGCTCTCACACCTAAACTAAACGTTATAGACTCAAAATTGTTGCTGTATTTAGTGTATTCTAGCATCCTGAAGATAATTCCAGCATTAATTTCATTGTGCTAATGCTCATTTTGAAGATTTTGACATTTTCACCTTAAGTGTACAATCAGGGGCTGAAAACGCGTTTAAAGCAATAAAAAGTTCATTTTGGCTCTCACACCTAAACTAAACGTTATAGACTCAAAATTTTTGCTGTATTCAGTGTATTCTAGCATCCTGAAGATGATTCCAGCATTAATTTCATCGTGCTTATGCTCATTTTGAAGATTTTGACATTTTCACCTAAAGTGCACAATCAGGCTGAAAACGCATTTAAAGCAATAAAAAGTTCATTTTGGCTCTCACACCTAAACTAAACGTTGTAGACTCAAAATTTTTGCTGTATTTAGTGTATTTTAGCATCCTGAAGATGATTCCAGCATTAATTTCATTGTGCTTATGCTCATTTTTAAGATTTTGACATTTTCACCTTAAGTGTACAATCAGGGGCTGAAAACGCGTTTAAAGCAATTAAAAGTTAATTTTGGCTCTCACACCTAAACTAAACGTAGTAGACTCAAAATTTTTGCTGTATTCAGTGTATTCTAGAATCCTGAAGATGATTCCATTATTAATTTCATCGTGCTTATGCTCATTTTGAAGATTTTGACATTTTCACCTAAAGTGCACAATCAGGCTGAAAACGCATTTAAAGCAATAAAAAGTTCATTTTGGCTCACACATCTAAAATAAACGTTGTATACTCAAAATTTTTGCTGTATTTAGTGTATTCTAGCATCCTGAATATGATTCCAGCATTAATTTCATTGTGCTTATGCTCATTTTGAAGATTTTGACATTTTCACCTTAAGTGTACAATCAGGGGCTGAAAACGCGTTTAAAGCAATAAAAAGTTCATTTTGGCTCTCAAACCTAAACTAAACGTTGTAGACTCAAAATTTTTGCTGTATTCAGTGTATTCTAGCATCCTGAAGATGATTCCAGCATTAATTTCATTGTGCTTATGCTCATTTTTAAGATTTTGACATTTTTACCTTAAGTGTACAATCAGGGGCTGAAAACGCGTTTAAAGCAATAAAAAGTTCATTTTGGCTCTCACACCTAAACTAAAGGTTGTAGACTCAAAATTTTTGCTGTATTTAGTGTATTCTAGCATCCTGAAGATGATTCCAGCATTAATTTCATTGTGCTTATGCTCATTTTTAAGATTTTGACATTTTCACCTAAAGTGCACAATCAGGCTGAAAACGCATTTAAAGCAATAAAAAGTTCATTTTGGCTCACACACCTAAAATAAACGTTGTAGACTCAAAATTTTTGCTGTATTCAGTGTATTCTAGCATCCTGAATATGATTCCAGCATTAATTTCATTGTGCTTATGCTCATTTTTAAGATTTTGACATTTTCACCTAAAGTGCCCAATCAGGCTGAAAACGCATTTAAAGCAATAAAAAGTTCATTTTGGCTCTCACAACTAAACTAAACGTTGTAGACTCAAAATTTTTGCTGTATTTAGTGTATTCTAGCATCCTGAAGATGATTCCAGCATTAATTTCATTGTGCTTATGCTCATTTTGAAGATTTTGACATTTTCACCTAAAGTGCACAATCAGGCTGAAAACGCATTTAAAGCCATAAAAAGTTCATTTTGGCTCTCACACCTAAACTAAACGTTGTAGACTCAAAATTTTTGCTGTATTTAGTGTATTCTAGCATCCTGAAGATGATTCCAGCATTAATTTCATTGTGCTTATGCTCATTTTGAAGATTTTGACATTTTCACATTAAGTGTACAATCAGGGGCTGAAAACGCGTTTAAAGCAATAAAAAGTTCATTTTGGCTCTCACACCTAAACTAAACGTTATAGACTCAAAATTTTTGCTGTATTTAGTGTATTCTAGCATCCTGAAGATAATTCCAGCATTAATTTCATTGTGCTAATGCTCATTTTGAAGATTTTGACATTTTCACCTTAAGTGTACAATCAGGGGCTGAAAACGCGTTTAAAGCAATAAAAAGTTCATTTTGGCTCTCACACCTAAACTAAACGTTGTAAACTCAAATTTTTTGCTGTATTTACTGTATTCTAGCATCCTGAAGATGATTCCAGCATTAATTTCATCGTGCTTATGCTCATTTTGAAGATTTTGACATTTTCACCTAAAGTGCACAATCAGGCTGAAAACGCATTTAAAGCAATAAAAAGTTCATTTTGGCTCTCACACCTAAACTAAACGTTGTAGACTCAAAATTTTTGCTGTATTTAGTGTATTCTAGCATCCTGAAGATGATTCCAGCATTAATTGCATTGTGCTTATGCTCATTTTGAAGATTTTGACATTTTCACCTTAAGTGTACAATCAGGGGCTGAAAACGCGTTTAAAGCAATAAAAAGTTCATTTTGGCTCTCACACCTAAACTAAACGTTATAGACTCAAAATTTTTGCTGTATTTAGTGTATTTTAGCATCCTGAAGATGATTCCAGCATTAATTTCATTGTGCTTATGCTCATTTTTAAGATTTTGACATTTTCACCTTAAGTGTACAATCAGGGGCTGAAAACGCGTTTAAAGCAATTAAAAGTTCATTTTGGCTCTCACACCTAAACTAAACGTAGTAGACTCAAAATTTTTGCTGTATTCAGTGTATTCTAGCATCCTGAAGATGATTCCAGCATTAATTTCATCGTGCTTATGCTCATTTTGAAGATTTTGACATTTTCACCTAAAGTGCACAATCAGGCTGAAAACGCATTTAAAGCAATAAAAAGTTCATTTTGGCTCTCACACCTAAACTAAACGTTGTAGACTCAAAATTTTTGCTGTATTTAGTGTATTCTAGCATCCTGAAGATGATTCCAGCATTAATTTCATTGTGCTTATGCTCATTTTGAAGATTTTGACATTTTCACCTAAAGTGCCCAATCAGGCTGAAAACGCATTTAAAGCAATAAAAAGTTCATTTTGGCTCTCACAACTAAACTAAAGGTTGTAGACTCAAAATTTTTGCTGTATTTAGTGTATTCTAGCATCCTGAAGATGATTCCAGCATTAATTTCATTGTGCTTATGCTCATTTTGAAGATTTTGACATTTTCACATTAAGTGTACAATCAGGGGCTGAAAACGCGTTTAAAGCAATAAAAAGTTCATTTTGGCTCTCACACCTAAACTAAACGTTATAGACTCAAAATTTTTGCTGTATTTAGTGTATTCTAGCATCCTGAAGATAATTCCAGCATTAATTTCATTGTGCTAATGCTCATTTTGAAGATTTTGACATTTTCACCTTAAGTGTACAATCAGGGGCTGAAAACGCGTTTAAAGCAATAAAAAGTTCATTTTGGCTCTCACACCTAAACTAAACGTTGTAAACTCAAATTTTTTGCTGTATTTACTGTATTCTAGCATCCTGAAGATGATTCCAGCATTAATTTCATCGTGCTTATGCTCATTTTGAAGATTTTGACATTTTCACCTAAAGTGCACAATCAGGCTGAAAACGCATTTAAAGCAATAAAAAGTTCATTTTGGCTCTCACACCTAAACTAAACGTTGTAGACTCAAAATTTTTGCTGTATTTAGTGTATTCTAGCATCCTGAAGATGATTCCAGCATTAATTTCATTGTGCTTATGCTCATTTTGAAGATTTTGACATTTTCACCTTAAGTGTACAATCAGGGGCTGAAAACGCGTTTAAAGCAATAAAAAGTTCATTTTGGCTCTCACACCTAAACTAAACGTTATAGACTCAAAATTTTTGCTGTATTTAGTGTATTTTAGCATCCTGAAGATGATTCCAGCATTAATTTCATTGTGCTTATGCTCATTTTTAAGATTTTGACATTTTCACCTTAAGTGTACAATCAGGGGCTGAAAACGCGTTTAAAGCAATTAAAAGTTCATTTTGGCTCTCACACCTAAACTAAACGTAGTAGACTCAAAATTTTTGCTGTATTCAGTGTATTCTAGCATCCTGAAGATGATTCCAGCATTAATTTCATCGTGCTTATCCTCATTTTGAAGATTTTGACATTTTCACCTAAAGTGCACAATCAGGCTGAAAACGCATTTAAAGCAATAAAAAGTTCATTTTGGCTCTCACACCTAAACTAAACGTTGTAGACTCAAAATTTTTGCTGTATTTAGTGTATTCTAGCATCCTGAAGATGATTCCAGCATTAATTTCATTGTGCTTATGCTCATTTTGAAGATTTTGACATTTTCACCTTAAGTGTACAATCAGGGGCTGAAAACGCGTTTAAAGCAATAAAAAGTTCATTTTGGCTCTCACACCTAAACTAAACGTTGTAGACTCAAAAATTTTGCTGTATTTAGTGTATTCTAGCATCCTGAAGATGATTCCAGCAATAATTTCATTGTGCTTATGCTCATTTTGAAGATTTTGACATTTTCACCTAAAGTGCACAATCAGGCTGAAAACGCATTTAAAGCCATAAAAAGTTCATTTTGGCTCTCACACCTAAACTAAACGTTGTAGACTCAAAATTTTTGCTGTATTTAGTGTATTCTAGCATCCTGAAGATGATTCCAGCATTAATTTCATTGTGCTTATGCTCATTTTGAAGATTTTGACATTTTCACATTAAGTGTACAATCAGGGGCTGAAAACGCGTTTAAAGCAATAAAAAGTTCATTTTGGCTCTCACACCTAAACTAAACGTTATAGACTCAAAATTTTTGCTGTATTTAGTGTATTCTAGCATCCTGAAGATAATTCCAGCATTAATTTCATTGTGCTAATGCTCATTTTGAAGATTTTGACATTTTCACCTTAAGTGTACAATCAGGGGCTGAAAACGCGTTTAAAGCAATAAAAAGTTCATTTTGGCTCTCACACCTAAACTAAACGTTGTAAACTCAAATTTTTTGCTGTATTTACTGTATTCTAGCATCCTGAAGATGATTCCAGCATTAATTTCATCGTGCTTATGCTCATTTTGAAGATTTTGACATTTTCACCTAAAGTGCACAATCAGGCTGAAAACGCATTTAAAGCAATAAAAAGTTCATTTTGGCTCTCACACCTAAACTAAACGTTGTAGACTCAAAATTTTTGCTGTATTTAGTGTATTCTAGCATCCTGAAGATGATTCCAGCATTAATTTCATTGTGCTTATGCTCATTTTGAAGATTTTGACATTTTCACCTTAAGTGTACAATCAGGGGCTGAAAACGCGTTTAAAGCAATAAAAAGTTCATTTTGGCTCTCACACCTAAACTAAACGTTATAGACTCAAAATTTTTGCTGTATTTAGTGTATTTTAGCATCCTGAAGATGATTCCAGCATTAATTTCATTGTGCTTATGCTCATTTTTAAGATTTTGACATTTTCACCTTAAGTGTACAATCAGGGGCTGAAAACGCGTTTAAAGCAATTAAAAGTTCATTTTGGCTCTCACACCTAAACTAAACGTAGTAGACTCAAAATTTTTGCTGTATTCAGTGTATTCTAGCATCCTGAAGATGATTCCAGCATTAATTTCATCGTGCTTATGCTCATTTTGAAGATTTTGACATTTTCACCTAAAGTGCACAATCAGGCTGAAAACGCATTTAAAGCAATAAAAAGTTCATTTTGGCTCACACACCTAAAATAAACGTTGTAGACTCAAAATTTTTGCTGTATTTAGTGTATTCTAGCATCCTGAATATGATTCCAGCATTAATTTCATTGTGCTTATGCTCATTTTGAAGATTTTGACATTTTCACCTTAAGTGTACAATCAGGGGCTGAAAACGCGTTTAAAGCAATAAAAAGTTCATTTTGGCTCTCAAACCTAAACTAAACGTTGTAGACTCAAAAATTTTGCTGTATTCAGTGTATTCTAGCATCCTGAAGATGATTCCAGCATTAATTTCATCGTGCTTTTGCTCATTTTGAAGATTTTGACATTTTCACCTTAAGTGTACAATCAGGGGCTGAAAACGCGTTTAAAGCAATAAAAAGTTCATTTTGGCTCTCACACCTAAACTAAACGTTGTAGACTCAAAATTTTTGCTGTATTTAGTGTATTCTAGCATCCTGAAGATGATTCCAGCAATAATTTCATTGTGCTTATGCTCATTTTGAAGATTTTGACATTTTCACCTAAAGTGCACAATCAGGCTGAAAACGCATTTAATGCCATAAAAATTTCATTTTGGCTCTCACACCTAAACTAAACGTTGTAGACTCAAAATTTTTGCTGTATTTAGTGTATTCTAGCATCCTGAAGATGATTCCAGCATTAATTTCATTGTGCTTATGCTCATTTTGAATATTTTGACATTTTCACCTAAAGTGCACAATCAGGCTGAAAACGCATTTAAAGCAATAAAAAGTTCATTTTGGCTCTCACACCTAAACTAAACGTTGTAGACTCAAAATTTTTGCTGTATTTAGTGTATTCTAGCATCCTGAAGATGATTCCAGCATTAATTTCATTGTGCTTATGCTCATTTTGAAGATTTTGACATTTTCACCTTAAGTGTACAATCAGGGGCTGAAAACGCGTTTAAAGCAATAAAAAGTTCATTTTGGCTCTCACACCTAAACTAAACGTTATAGACTCAAAATTTTTGCTGTATTTTAGCATCCTGAAGATGATTCCAGCATTAATTTCATTGTGCTTATGCTCATTTTTAAGATTTTGACATTTTCACCTTAAGTGTACAATCAGGGGCTGAAAACGCGTTTAAAGCAATTAAAAGTTCATTTTGGCTCTCACACCTAAACTAAACGTAGTAGACTCAAAATTTTTGCTGTATTCAGTGTATTCTAGCATCCTGAAGATGATTCCAGCATTAATTTCATCGTGCTTATGCTCATTTTAAAGATTTTGACATTTTCACCTAAAGTGCACAATCAGGCTGAAAACGCATTTAAAGCAATAAAAAGTTCATTTTGGCTCTCACACCTAAACTAAACGTTGTAGACTCAAAATTTTTGCTGTATATAGTGTATTCTAGCATCCTGAAGATGATTCCAGCATTAATTTCATTGTGCTTATGCTCATTTTGAAGATTTTGACATTTTCACCTTAAGTGTACAATCAGGGGCTGAAAACGCGTTTAAAGCAATAAAAAGTTCATTTTGGCTCTCACACCTAAACTAAACGTTGTAGACTCAAAAATTTTGCTGTATTTAGTGTATTCTAGCATCCTGAAGATGATTCCAGCAATAATTTCATTGTGCTTATGCTCATTTTGAAGATTTTGACATTTTCACCTTAAGTGTACAATCAGGGGCTGAAAACGCGTTTAAAGCAATTAAAAGTTCATTTTGGCTCTCACACCTAAACTAAACGTAGTAGACTCAAAAATTTTGCTGTATTCAGTGTATTCTAGCATCCTGAAGATGATTCCAGCATTAATTTCATCGTGCTTATGCTCATTTTGAAGATTTTGACATTTTCACCTAAAGTGCACAATCAGGCTGAAAACGCATTTAAAGCAATAAAAAGTTCATTTTGGCTCACACACCTAAAATAAACGTTGTAGTCTCAAAATTTTTGCTGTATTTAGTGTATTCTAGCATCCTGAATATGATTCCAGCATTAATTTCATTGTGCTTATGCTCATTTTGAAGATTTTGACATTTTCACCTTAAGTGTACAATCAGGGGCTGAAAACGCGTTTAAAGCAATAAAAAGTTCATTTTGGCTCTCAAACCTAAACTAAACGTTGTAGACTCAAAATTTTTGCTGTATTCAGTGTATTCTAGCATCCTGAAGATGATTCCAGCATTAATTTCATCGTGCTTTTGCTCATTTTGAAGATTTTGACATTTTCACCTTAAGTGTACAATCAGGGGCTGAAAACGCGTTTAAAGCAATAAAAAGTTCATTTTGGCTCTCACACCTAAACTAAACGTTGTAGACTCAAAATTTTTGCTGTATTTAGTGTATTCTAGCATCCTGAAGATGATTCCAGCAATAATTTCATTGTGCTTATGCTCATTTTGAAGATTTTGACATTTTCACCTAAAGTGCACAATCAGGCTGAAAACGCATTTAAAGCCATAAAAAGTTCATTTTGGCTCTCACACCTAAACTAAACGTTGTAGACTCAAAATTTTTGCTGTATTTAGTGTATTCTAGCATCCTGAAGATGATTCCAGCATTAATTTCATTGTGCTTATGCTCATTTTGAATATTTTGACATTTTCACCTAAAGTGCACAATCAGGCTGAAAACGCATTTAAAGCAATAAATAGTTCATTTTGGCTCTCACACCTAAACTAAACGTTGTAGACTCAAAATTTTTGCTGTATTTAGTGTATTCTAGCATCCTGAAGATGATTCCAGCATTAATTTCATTGTGCTTATGCTCATTTTGAAGATTTTGACATTTTCACCTTAAGTGTACAATCAGGGGCTGAAAACGCGTTTAAAGCAATAAAAAGTTCATTTTGGCTCTCACACCTAAACTAAACGTTATAGACTCAAAATTTTTGCTGTATTTAGTGTATTTTAGCATCCTGAAGATGATTCCAGCATTAATTTCATTGTGCTTATGCTCATTTTTAAGATTTTGACATTTTCACCTTAAGTGTACAATCAGGGGCTGAAAACGCGTTTAAAGCAATTAAAAGTTCATTTTGGCTCTCACACCTAAACTAAACGTAGTAGACTCAAAATTTTTGCTGTATTCAGTGTATTCTAGCATCCTGAAGATGATTCCAGCATTAATTTCATCGTGCTTATGCTCATTTTGAAGATTTTGACATTTTCACCTAAAGTGCACAATCAGGCTGAAAACGCATTTAAAGCAATAAAAAGTTCATTTTGGCTCTCACACCTAAACTAAACGTTGTAGACTCAAAAATTTTGCTGTATTTAGTGTATTCTAGCATCCTGAAGATGATTCCAGCAATAATTTCATTGTGCTTATGCTCATTTTGAAGATTTTGACATTTTCACCTACAGTGCACAATCAGGCTGAAAACGCATTTAAAGCCATAAAAAGTTCATTTTGGCTCTCACACCTAAACTAAACGTTGTAGACTCAAATTTTTTGCTGTATTTAGTGTATTCTAGCATCCTGAAGATGATTCCAGCATTAATTTCATCGTGCTTATGCTCATTTTGAAGATTTTGACATTTTCACCTTAAGTGTACAATCAGGGGCTGAAAACGCGTTTAAAGCAATAAAAAGTTCATTTTGGCTCTCAAACCTAAACTAAACGTTGTAGACTCAAAATTTTTGCTGTATTCAGTGTATTCTTGCATCCTGAAGATGATTCCAGCATTAATTTCATCGTGCTTTTGCTCATTTTGAAGATTTTGACATTTTCACCTTAAGTGTACAATCAGGGGCTGAAAACGCGTTTAAAGCAATAAAAAGTTCATTTTGGCTCTCACACCTAAACTAAACGTTGTAGACTCAAAATTTTTGCTGTATTTAGTGTATTCTAGCATCCTGAAGATGATTCCAGCAATAATTTCATTGTGCTTATGCTCATTTTGAAGATTTTGACATTTTCACCTAAAGTGCACAATCAGGCTGAAAACGCATTTAATGCCATAAAAATTTCATTTTGGCTCTCACACCTAAACTAAACGTTGTAGACTCAAAATTTTTGCTGTATTTAGTGTATTCTAGCATCCTGAAGATGATTCCAGCATTAATTTCATTGTGCTTATGCTCATTTTGAATATTTTGACATTTTCACCTAAAGTGCACAATCAGGCTGAAAACGCATTTAAAGCAATAAAAAGTTCATTTTGGCTCTCACACCTAAACTAAACGTTGTAGACTCAAAATTTTTGCTGTATTTAGTGTATTCTAGCATCCTGAAGATGATTCCAGCATTAATTTCATTGTGCTTATGCTCATTTTGAAGATTTTGACATTTTCACCTTAAGTGTACAATCAGGGGCTGAAAACGCGTTTAAAGCAATAAAAAGTTCATTTTGGCTCTCACACCTAAACTAAACGTTATAGACTCAAAATTTTTGCTGTATTTAGTGTATTTTAGCATCCTGAAGATGATTCCAGCATTAATTTCATTGTGCTTATGCTCATTTTTAAGATTTTGACATTTTCACCTTAAGTGTACAATCAGGGGCTGAAAACGCGTTTAAAGCAATTAAAAGTTCATTTTGGCTCTCACACCTAAACTAAACGTAGTAGACTCAAAATTTTTGCTGTATTCAGTGTATTCTAGCATCCTGAAGATGATTCCAGCATTAATTTCATCGTGCTTATGCTCATTTTAAAGATTTTGACATTTTCACCTAAAGTGCACAATCAGGCTGAAAACGCATTTAAAGCAATAAAAAGTTCATTTTGGCTCTCACACCTAAACTAAACGTTGTAGACTCAAAATTTTTGCTGTATTTAGTGTATTCTAGCATCCTGAAGATGATTCCAGCATTAATTTCATTGTGCTTATGCTCATTTTGAAGATTTTGACATTTTCACCTTAAGTGTACATTCAGGGGCTGAAAACTTGTTTAAAGCAATAAAAAGTTCATTTTGGCTCTCACACCTAAACTAAACGTTGTAGACTCAAAAATTTTGCTGTATTTAGTGTATTCTAGCATCCTGAAGATGATTCCAGCAATAATTTCATTGTGCTTATGCTCATTTTGAAGATTTTGACATTTTCACCTTAAGTGTACAATCAGGGGCTGAAAACGCGTTTAAAGCAATTAAAAGTTCATTTTGGCTCTCACACCTAAACTAAACGTAGTAGACTCAAAATTTTTGCTGTATTCAGTGTATTCTAGCATCCTGAAGATGATTCCAGCATTAATTTCATCGTGCTTATGCTCATTTTGAAGATTTTGACATTTTCACCTAAAGTGCACAATCAGGCTGAAAACGCATTTAAAGCAATAAAAAGTTCATTTTGGCTCACACACCTAAAATAAACGTTGTAGACTCAAAATTTTTGCTGTATTTAGTGTATTCTAGCATCCTGAATATGATTCCAGCATTAATTTCATTGTGCTTATGCTCATTTTGAAGATTTTGACATTTTCACCTTAAGTGTACAATCAGGGGCTGAAAACGCGTTTAAAGCAATAAAAAGTTCATTTTGGCTCTCAAACCTAAACTAAACGTTGTAGACTCAAAATTTTTGCTGTATTCAGTGTATTCTAGCATCCTGAAGATGATTCCAGCATTAATTTCATCGTGCTTTTGCTCATTTTGAAGATTTTGACATTTTCACCTTAAGTGTACAATCAGGGGCTGAAAACTTGTTTAAAGCAATAAAAAGTTCATTTTGGCTCTCACACCTAAACTAAACGTTGTAGACTCAAAAATTTTGCTGTATTTAGTGTATTCTAGCATCCTGAAGATGATTCCAGCAATAATTTCATTGTGCTTATGCTCATTTTGAAGATTTTGACATTTTCACCTTAAGTGTACAATCAGGGGCTGAAAACGCGTTTAAAGCAATTAAAAGTTCATTTTGGCTCTCACACCTAAACTAAACGTAGTAGACTCAAAATTTTTGCTGTATTCAGTGTATTCTAGCATCCTGAAGATGATTCCAGCATTAATTTCATCGTGCTTATGCTCATTTTGAAGATTTTGACATTTTCACCTAAAGTGCACAATCAGGCTGAAAACGCATTTAAAGCAATAAAAAGTTCATTTTGGCTCACACACCTAAAATAAACGTTGTAGACTCAAAATTTTTGCTGTATTTAGTGTATTCTAGCATCCTGAATATGATTCCAGCATTAATTTCATTGTGCTTATGCTCATTTTGAAGATTTTGACATTTTCACCTTAAGTGTACAATCAGGGGCTGAAAACGCGTTTAAAGCAATAAAAAGTTCATTTTGGCTCTCAAACCTAAACTAAACGTTGTAGACTCAAAATTTTTGCTGTATTCAGTGTATTCTAGCATCCTGAAGATGATTCCAGCATTAATTTCATCGTGCTTTTGCTCATTTTGAAGATTTTGACATTTTCACCTTAAGTGTACAATCAGGGGCTGAAAACGCGTTTAAAGCAATAAAAAGTTCATTTTGGCTCTCACACCTAAACTAAACGTTGTAGACTCAAAATTTTTGCTGTATTTAGTGTATTCTAGCATCCTGAAGATGATTCCAGCAATAATTTCATTGTCTTATGCTCATTTTGAAGATTTTGACATTTTCACCTAAAGTGCACAATCAGGCTGAAAACGCATTTAAAGCCATAAAAAGTTCATTTTGGCTCTCACACCTAAACTAAACGTTGTAGACTCAAAATTTTTGCTGTATTTAGTGTATTCTAGCATCCTGAAGATGATTCCAGCATTAATTTCATTGTGCTTATGCTCATTTTGAATATTTTGACATTTTCACCTAAAGTGCACAATCAGGCTGAAAACGCATTTAAAGCAATAAATAGTTCATTTTGGCTCTCACACCTAAACTAAACGTTGTAGACTCAAAATTTTTGCTGTATTTAGTGTATTCTAGCATCCTGAAGATGATTCCAGCATTAATTTCATTGTGCTTATGCTCATTTTGAAGATTTTGACATTTTCACCTTAAGTGTACAATCAGGGGCTGAAAACGCGTTTAAAGCAATAAAAAGTTCATTTTGGCTCTCACACCTAAACTAAACGTTATAGACTCAAAATTTTTGCTGTATTTAGTGTATTTTAGCATCCTGAAGATGATTCCAGCATTAATTTCATTGTGCTTATGCTCATTTTTAAGATTTTGACATTTTCACCTTAAGTGTACAATCAGGGGCTGAAAACGCGTTTAAAGCAATTAAAAGTTCATTTTGGCTCTCACACCTAAACTAAACGTAGTAGACTCAAAATTTTTGCTGTATTCAGTGTATTCTAGCATCCTGAAGATGATTCCAGCATTAATTTCATCGTGCTTATGCTCATTTTGAAGATTTTGACATTTTCACCTAAAGTGCACAATCAGGCTGAAAACGCATTTAAAGCAATAAAAAGTTCATTTTGGCTCTCACACCTAAACTAAACGTTGTAGACTCAAAATTTTTGCTGTATTTAGTGTATTCTAGCATCCTGAAGATGATTCCAGCATTAATTTCATTGTGCTTATGCTCATTTTGAAGATTTTGACATTTTCACCTTAAGTGTACAATCAGGGGCTGAAAACGCGTTTAAAGCAATAAAAAGTTCATTTTGGCTCTCACACCTAAACTAAACGTTGTAGACTCAAAAATTTTGCTGTATTTAGTGTATTCTAGCATCCTGAAGATGATTCCAGCAATAATTTCATTGTGCTTATGCTCATTTTGAAGATTTTGACATTTTCACCTAAAGTGCACAATCAGGCTGAAAACGCATTTAAAGCCATAAAAAGTTCATTTTGGCTCTCACACCTAAACTAAACGTTGTAGACTCAAATTTTTTGCTGTATTTAGTGTATTCTAGCATCCTGAAGATGATTCCAGCATTAATTTCATCGTGCTTATGCTCATTTTGAAGATTTTGACATTTTCACCTAAAGTGCACAATCAGGCTGAAAACGCATTTAAAGCAATAAAAAGTTCATTTTGGCTCACACACCTAAAATAAACGTTGTAGACTCAAAATTTTTGCTGTATTTAGTGTATTCTAGCATCCTGAATATGATTCCAGCATTAATTTCATTGTGCTTATGCTCATTTTGAAGATTTTGACATTTTCACCTTAAGTGTACAATCAGGGGCTGAAAACGCGTTTAAAGCAATAAAAAGTTCATTTTGGCTCTCAAACCTAAACTAAACGTTGTAGACTCAAAATTTTTGCTGTATTCAGTGTATTCTAGCATCCTGAAGATGATTCCAGCATTAATTTCATCGTGCTTTTGCTCATTTTGAAGATTTTGACATTTTCACCTTAAGTGTACAATCAGGGGCTGAAAACGCGTTTAAAGCAATAAAAAGTTCATTTTGGCTCTCACACCTAAACTAAACGTTGTAGACTCAAAATTTTTGCTGTATTTAGTGTATTCTAGCATCCTGAAGATGATTCCAGCAATAATTTCATTGTGCTTATGCTCATTTTGAAGATTTTGACATTTTCACCTAAAGTGCACAATCAGGCTGAAAACGCATTTAAAGCCATAAAAAGTTCATTTTGGCTCTCACACCTAAACTAAACGTTGTAGACTCAAAATTTTTGCTGTATTTAGTGTATTCTAGCATCCTGAAGATGATTCCAGCAATAATTTCATTGTGCTTATGCTCATTTTGAATATTTTGACATTTTCACCTAAAGTGCACAATCAGGCTGAAAACGCATTTAAAGCAATAAAAAGTTCATTTTGGCTCTCACACCTAAACTAAACGTTGTAGACTCAAAAATTTTGCTGTATTTAGTGTATTTTAGCATCCTGAAGATGATTCCAGCATTAATTTCATTGTGCTTATGCTCATTTTTAAGATTTTGACATTTTCACCTTAAGTGTACAATCAGGGGCTGAAAACGCGTTTAAAGCAATTAAAAGTTAATTTTGGCTCTCACACCTAAACTAAACGTAGTAGACTCAAAATTTTTGCTGTATTCAGTGTATTCTAGAATCCTGAAGATGATTCCAGCATTAATTTCATCGTGCTTATGCTCATTTTGAAGATTTTGACATTTTCACCTAAAGTGCACAATCAGGCTGAAAACGCATTCAAAGCAATAAAAAGTTCATTTTGGCTCACACACCTAAAATAAACGTTGTATACTCAAAATTTTTGCTGTATTCAGTGTATTCTAGCATCCTGAAGATGATTCCAGCATTAATTTCATCGTGCTTTTGCTCATTTTGAAGATTTTGACATTTTCACCTTAAGTGTACAATCAGGGGCTGAAAACGCGTTTAAAGCAATAAAAAGTTCATTTTGGCTCTCACACCTAAACTAAACGTTGTAGACTCAAAATTTTTGCTGTATTTAGTGTATTCTAGCATCCTGAAGATGATTCCAGCAATAATTTCATTGTGCTTATGCTCATTTTGAAGATTTTGACATTTTCACCTAAAGTGCACAATCAGGCTGAAAACGCATTTAAAGCCATAAAAAGTTCATTTTGGCTCTCACACCTAAACTAAACGTTGTAGACTCAAATTTTTTGCTGTATTTAGTGTATTCTAGCATCCTGAAGATGATTCCAGCATTAATTTCATTGTGCTTATGCTCATTTTGAAGATTTTGACATTTTCACATTAAGTGTACAATCAGGGGCTGAAAACGCGTTTAAAGCAATAAAAAGTTCATTTTGGCTCTCACACCTAAACTAAACGTTATAGACTCAAAATTTTTGCTGTATTTAGTGTATTCTAGCATCCTGAAGATAATTCCAGCATTAATTTCATTGTGCTTATGCTCATTTTGAAGATTTTGACATTTTCACCTTAAGTGTACAATCAGGGGCTGAAAACGCGTTTAAAGCAATAAAAAGTTCATTTTGGCTCTCACACCTAAACTAAACGTTGTAAACTCAAATTTTTTGCTGTATTTACTGTATTCTAGCATCCTGAAGATGATTCCAGCATTAATTTCATCGTGCTTATGCTCATTTTGAAGATTTTGACATTTTCACCTAAAGTGCACAATCAGGCTGAAAACGCATTTAAAGCAATAAAAAGTTCATTTTGGCTCTCACACCTAAACTAAACGTTGTAGACTCAAAATTTTTGCTGTATTTAGTGTATTCTAGCATCCTGAAGATGATTCCAGCATTAATTTCATTGTGCTTATGCTCTTTTTGAAGATTTTGACATTTTCACCTTAAGTGTACAATCAGGGGCTGAAAACGCGTTTAAAGCAATAAAAAGTTCATTTTGGCTCTCACACCTAAACTAAACGTTATAGACTCAAAATTTTTGCTGTATTTAGTGTATTTTAGCATCCTGAAGATGATTCCAGCATTATTTCATTGTGCTTATGCTCATTTTTAAGATTTTGACATTTCCACCTTAAGTGTACAATCAGGGGCTGAAAACGCGTTTAAAGCAATTAAAAGTTCATTTTGGCTCTCACACCTAAACTAAACGTAGTAGACTCAAAATTTTTGCTGTATTCAGTGTATTCTAGCATCCTGAAGATGATTCCAGCATTAATTTCATCGTGCTTATGCTCATTTTGAAGATTTTGACATTTTCACCTAAAGTGCACAATCAAGCTGAAAACGCATTTAAAGCAATAAAAAGTTCATTTTGGCTCACACACCTAAAATAAACGTTGTAGACTCAAAATTTTTGCTGTATTTAGTGTATTCTAGCATCCTGAATATGATTCCAGCATTAATTTCATTGTGCTTATGCTCATTTTGAAGATTTTGACATTTTCACCTTAAGTGTACAATCAGGGGCTGAAAACGCGTTTAAAGCAATAAAAAGTTCATTTTGGCTCTCAAACCTAAACTAAACGTTGTAGACTCAAAATTTTTGCTGTATTCAGTGTATTCTAGCATCCTGAAGATGATTCCAGCATTAATTTCATCGTGCTTTTGCTCATTTTGAAGATTTTGACATTTTCACCTTAAGTGTACAATCAGGGGCTGAAAACGCGTTTAAAGCAATAAAAAGTTCATTTTGGCTCTCACACCTAAACTAAACGTTGTAGACTCAAAATTTTTGCTGTATTTAGTGTATTCTAGCATCCTGAAGATGATTCCAGCATTAATTTCATTGTGCTTATGCTCATTTTGAAGATTTTGACATTTTCACCTTAAGTGTACAATCAGGGGCTGAAAACGCGTTTAAAGCAATAAAAAGTTCATTTTGGCTCTCACACCTAAACTAAACGTTGTAGACTCAAAAATTTTGCTGTATTTAGTGTATTCTAGCATCCTGAAGATGATTCCAGCAATAATTTCATTGTGCTTATGCTCATTTTGAAGATTTTGACATTTTCACCTAAAGTGCACAATCAGGCTGAAAACGCATTTAAAGCCATAAAAAGTTCATTTTGGCTCTCACACCTAAACTAAACGTTGTAGACTCAAATTTTTTGCTGTATTTAGTGTATTCTAGCATCCTGAAGATGATTCCAGCATTAATTTCATCGTGCTTATGCTCATTTTGAAGATTTTGACATTTTCACCTAAAGTGCACAATCAGGCTGAAAACGCATTTAAAGCAATAAAAAGTTCATTTTGGCTCACACACCTAAAATAAACGTTGTAGACTCAAAATTTTTGCTGTATTTAGTGTATTCTAGCATCCTGAATATGATTCCAGCATTAATTTCATTGTGCTTATGCTCATTTTGAAGATTTTGACATTTTCACCTTAAGTGTACAATCAGGGGCTGAAAACGCGTTTAAAGCAATAAAAAGTTCATTTTGGCTCTCAAACCTAAACTAAACGTTGTAGACTCAAAATTTTTGCTGTATTCAGTGTATTCTAGCATCCTGAAGATGATTCCAGCATTAATTTCATCGTGCTTTTGCTCATTTTGAAGATTTTGACATTTTCACCTTAAGTGTACAATCAGGGGCTGAAAACGCGTTTAAAGCAATAAAAAGTTCATTTTGGCTCTCACACCTAAACTAAACGTTGTAGACTCAAAATTTTTGCTGTATTTAGTGTATTCTAGCATCCTGAAGATGATTCCAGCAATAATTTCATTGTGCTTATGCTCATTTTGAAGATTTTGACATTTTCACCTAAAGTGCACAATCAGGCTGAAAACGCATTTAAAGCCATAAAAAGTTCATTTTGGCTCTCACACCTAAACTAAACGTTGTAGACTCAAAATTTTTGCTGTATTTAGTGTATTCTAGCATCCTGAAGATGATTCCAGCAATAATTTCATTGTGCTTATGCTCATTTTGAATATTTTGACATTTTCACCTAAAGTGCACAATCAGGCTGAAAACGCATTTAAAGCAATAAAAAGTTCATTTTGGCTCTCACACCTAAACTAAACGTTGTAGACTCAAAAATTTTGCTGTATTTAGTGTATTTTAGCATCCTGAAGATGATTCCAGCATTAATTTCATTGTGCTTATGCTCATTTTTAAGATTTTGACATTTTCACCTTAAGTGTACAATCAGGGGCTGAAAACGCGTTTAAAGCAATTAAAAGTTAATTTTGGCTCTCACAACTAAACTAAACGTAGTAGACTCAAAATTTTTGCTGTATTCAGTGTATTCTAGAATCCTGAAGATGATTCCAGCATTAATTTCATCGTGCTTATGCTCATTTTGAAGATTTTGACATTTTCACCTAAAGTGCACAATCAGGCTGAAAACGCATTCAAAGCAATAAAAAGTTCATTTTGGCTCACACACCTAAAATAAACGTTGTATACTCAAAATTTTTGCTGTATTTAGTGTATTCTAGCATCCTGAATATGATTCCAGCATTAATTTCATTGTGCTTATGCTCATTTTGAAGATTTTGACATTTTCACCTTAAGTGTACAATCAGGGGCTGAAAACGCGTTTAAAGCAATAAAAAGTTCATTTTGGCTCTCACACCTAAACTAAACGTTGTAGACTCAAAATTTTTGCTGTATTCAGTGTATTCTAGCATCCTGAAGATGATTCCAGCATTAATTTCATCGTGCTTATGCTCATTTTGAAGATTTTGACATTTTCACCTTAAGTGTACAATCAGGGGCTGAAAACGCGTTTAAAGCAATAAAAAGTTCATTTTGGCTCTCACACCTAAACTAAACGTTGTAGACTCAAAATTTTTGCTGTATTTAGTGTATTCTAGCATCCTGAAGATGATTCCAGCATTAATTTCATTGTGCTTATGCTCATTTTGAAGATTTTGACATTTTCACCTTAAGTGTACAATCAGGGGCTGAAAACGCGTTTAAAGCAATAAAAAGTTCATTTTGGCTCTCACACCTAAACTAAACGTTATAGACTCAAAATTTTTGCTGTATTTAGTGTATTCTAGCATCCTGAAGATAATTCCAGCATTAATTTCATTGTGCTTATGCTCATTTTGAAGATTTTGACATTTTCACCTAAAGTGCACAATCAGGCTGAAAACGCATTTAAAGCCATAAAAATTTCATTTTGGCTCTCACACCTAAACTAAACGTTGTAGATTCAAAATTTTTGCTGTATTTAGTGTATTCTAGCATCCTGAAGATGATTCCAGCATTAATTTCATTGTGCTTATGCTCATTTTGAAGATTTTGACATTTTCACCTAAAGTGCACAATCAGGCTGAAAACGCATTTAAAGCAATAAAAAGTTCATTTTGGCTCTCACACCTAAACTAAACGTTATAGACTCAAAATTTTTGCTGTATTTAGTGTATTCTAGCATCCTGAAGATAATTCCAGCATTAATTTCATTGTGCTAATGCTCATTTTGAAGATTTTGACATTTTCACCTTAAGTGTACAATCAGGGGCTGAAAACGCGTTTAAAGCAATAAAAAGTTCATTTTGGCTCTAACACCTAAACTAAACGTTGTAAACTCAATTTTTTTGCTGTATTTACTGTATTCTAGCATCCTGAAGATGATTCCAGCATTAATTTCATCGTGCTTATGCTCATTTTGAAGATTTTGACATTTTCACCTAAAGTGCACAATCAGGCTGAAAACGCATTTAAAGCAATAAAAAGTTCATTTTGGCTCTCACATCTAAACTAAACGTTGTAGACTCAAAATTTTTGCTGTATTTAGTGTATTCTAGCATCCTGAAGATGATTCCAGCAATAATTTCATTGTCTTATGCTCATTTTGAAGATTTTGACATTTTCACCTAAAGTGCACAATCAGGCTGAAAACGCATTTAAAGCCATAAAAAGTTCATTTTGGCTCTCACACCTAAACTAAACGTTGTAGACTCAAAATTTTTGCTGTATTTAGTGTATTCTAGCATCCTGAAGATGATTCCAGCATTAATTTCATTGTGCTTATGCTCATTTTGAATATTTTGACATTTTCACCTAAAGTGCACAATCAGGCTGAAAACGCATTTAAAGCAATAAATAGTTCATTTTGGCTCTCACACCTAAACTAAACGTTGTAGACTCAAAATGTTTGCTGTATTTAGTGTATTCTAGCATCCTGAAGATGATTCCAGCATTAATTTCATTGTGCTTATGCTCATTTTGAAGATTTTGACATTTTCACCTTAAGTGTACAATCAGGGGCTGAAAACGCGTTTAAAGCAATAAAAAGTTCATTTTGGCTCTCACACCTAAACTAAACGTTATAGACTCAAAATTTTTGCTGTATTTAGTGTATTTTAGCATCCTGAAGATGATTCCAGCATTAATTTCATTGTGCTTATGCTCATTTTTAAGATTTTGACATTTTCACCTTAAGTGTACAATCAGGGGCTGAAAACGCGTTTAAAGCAATTAAAAGTTCATTTTGGCTCTCACACCTAAACTAAACGTAGTAGACTCAAAATTTTTGCTGTATTCAGTGTATTCTAGCATCCTGAAGATGATTCCAGCATTAATTTCATCGTGCTTATGCTCATTTTGAAGATTTTGACATTTTCACCTAAAGTGCACAATCAGGCTGAAAACGCATTTAAAGCAATAAAAAGTTCATTTTGGCTCTCACACCTAAACTAAACGTTGTAGACTCAAAATTTTTGCTGTATTTAGTGTATTCTAGCATCCTGAAGATGATTCCAGCATTAATTTCATTGTGCTTATGCTCATTTTGAAGATTTTGTCATTTTCACCTTAAGTGTACAATCAGGGGCTGAAAACGCGTTTAAAGCAATAAAAAGTTCATTTTGGCTCTCACACCTAAACTAAACGTTGTAGACTCAAAAATTTTGCTGTATTTAGTGTATTCTAGCATCCTGAAGATGATTCCAGCAATAATTTCATTGTGCTTATGCTCATTTTGAAGATTTTGACATTTTCACCTAAAGTGCACAATCAGACTGAAAACGCATTTAAAGCCATAAAAAGTTCATTTTGGCTCTCACACCTAAACTAAACGTTGTAGACTCAAATTTTTTGCTGTATTTAGTGTATTCTAGCATCCTGAAGATGATTCCAGCATTAATTTCATTGTGCTTATGCTCATTTTGAAGATTTTGACATTTTCACATTAAGTGTACAATCAGGGGCTGAAAACGCGTTTAAAGCAATAAAAAGTTCATTTTGGCTCTCACACCTAAACTAAACGTTATAGACTCAAAATTTTTGCTGTATTTAGTGTATTCTAGCATCCTGAAGATAATTCCAGCATTAATTTCATTGTGCTAATGCTCATTTTGAAGATTTTGACATTTTCACCTTAAGTGTACAATCAGGGGCTGAAAACGCGTTTAAAGCAATAAAAAGTTCATTTTGGCTCTCACACCTAAACTAAACGTTGTAAACTCAAATTTTTTGCTGTATTTACTGTATTCTAGCATCCTGAAGATGATTCCAGCATTAATTTCATCGTGCTTATGCTCATTTTGAAGATTTTGACATTTTCACCTAAAGTGCACAATCAGGCTGAAAACGCATTTAAAGCAATAAAAAGTTCATTTTGGCTCTCACACCTAAACTAAACGTTGTAGACTCAAAATTTTTGCTGTATTTAGTGTATTCTAGCATCCTGAAGATGATTCCAGCATTAATTTCATTGTGCTTATGCTCATTTTTAAGATTTTGACATTTCCACCTTAAGTGTACAATCAGGGGCTGAAAACGCGTTTAAAGCAATTAAAAGTTCATTTTGGCTCTCACACCTAAACTAAACGTAGTAGACTCAAAATTTTTGCTGTATTCAGTGTATTCTAGCATCCTGAAGATGATTCCAGCATTAATTTCATCGTGCTTATGCTCATTTTGAAGATTTTGACATTTTCACCTAAAGTGCACAATCAGGCTGAAAACGCATTTAAAGCAATAAAAAGTTCATTTTGGCTCACACACCTAAAATAAACGTTGTAGACTCAAAATTTTTGCTGTATTTAGTGTATTCTAGCATCCTGAATATGATTCCAGCATTAATTTCATTGTGCTTATGCTCATTTTGAAGATTTTGACATTTTCACCTTAAGTGTACAATCAGGGGCTGAAAACGCGTTTAAAGCAATAAAAAGTTCATTTTGGCTGTCAAACCTAAACTAAACGTTGTAGACTCAAAATTTTTGCTGTATTCAGTGTATTCTAGCATCCTGAAGATGATTCCAGCATTAATTTCATCGTGCTTTTGCTCATTTTGAAGATTTTGACATTTTCACCTTAAGTGTACAATCAGGGGCTGAAAACGCGTTTAAAGCAATAAAAAGTTCATTTTGGCTCTCACACCTAAACTAAACGTTGTAGACTCAAAATTTTTGCTGTATTTAGTGTATTCTAGCATCCTGAAGATGATTCCAGCAATAATTTCATTGTGCTTATGCTCATTTTGAAGATTTTGACATTTTCACCTAAAGTGCACAATCAGGCTGAAAACGCATTTAAAGCCATAAAAAGTTCATTTTGGCTCTCACACCTAAACTAAACGTTGTAGACTCAAATTTTTTGCTGTATTTAGTGTATTCTAGCATCCTGAAGATGATTCCAGCATTAATTTCATTGTGCTTATGCTCATTTTGAAGATTTTGACATTTTCACATTAAGTGTACAATCAGGGGCTGAAAACGCGTTTAAAGCAATAAAAAGTTCATTTTGGCTCTCACACCTAAACTAAACGTTATAGACTCAAAATTTTTGCTGTATTTAGTGTATTCTAGCATCCTGAAGATAATTCCAGCATTAATTTCATTGTGCTTATGCTCATTTTGAAGATTTTGACATTTTCACCTTAAGTGTACAATCAGGGGCTGAAAACGCGTTTAAAGCAATAAAAAGTTCATTTTGGCTCTCACACCTAAACTAAACGTTGTAAACTCAAATTTTTTGCTGTATTTACTGTATTCTAGCATCCTGAAGATGATTCCAGCATTAATTTCATCGTGCTTATGCTCATTTTGAAGATTTTGACATTTTCACCTAAAGTGCACAATCAGGCTGAAAACGCATTTAAAGCAATAAAAAGTTCATTTTGGCTCTCACACCTAAACTAAACGTTGTAGACTCAAAATTTTTGCTGTATTTAGTGTATTCTAGCATCCTGAAGATGATTCCAGCATTAATTTCATTGTGCTTATGCTCTTTTTGAAGATTTTGACATTTTCACCTTAAGTGTACAATCAGGGGCTGAAAACGCGTTTAAAGCAATAAAAAGTTCATTTTGGCTCTCACACCTAAACTAAACGTTATAGACTCAAAATTTTTGCTGTATTTAGTGTATTTTAGCATCCTGAAGATGATTCCAGCATTATTTCATTGTGCTTATGCTCATTTTTAAGATTTTGACATTTCCACCTTAAGTGTACAATCAGGGGCTGAAAACGCGTTTAAAGCAATTAAAAGTTCATTTTGGCTCTCACACCTAAACTAAACGTAGTAGACTCAAAATTTTTGCTGTATTCAGTGTATTCTAGCATCCTGAAGATGATTCCAGCATTAATTTCATCGTGCTTATGCTCATTTTGAAGATTTTGACATTTTCACCTAAAGTGCACAATCAAGCTGAAAACGCATTTAAAGCAATAAAAAGTTCATTTTGGCTCACACACCTAAAATAAACGTTGTAGACTCAAAATTTTTGCTGTATTTAGTGTATTCTAGCATCCTGAATATGATTCCAGCATTAATTTCATTGTGCTTATGCTCATTTTGAAGATTTTGACATTTTCACCTTAAGTGTACAATCAGGGGCTGAAAACGCGTTTAAAGCAATAAAAAGTTCATTTTGGCTCTCAAACCTAAACTAAACGTTGTAGACTCAAAATTTTTGCTGTATTCAGTGTATTCTAGCATCCTGAAGATGATTCCAGCATTAATTTCATCGTGCTTTTGCTCATTTTGAAGATTTTGACATTTTCACCTTAAGTGTACAATCAGGGGCTGAAAACGCGTTTAAAGCAATAAAAAGTTCATTTTGGCTCTCACACCTAAACTAAACGTTGTAGACTCAAAATTTTTGCTGTATTTAGTGTATTCTAGCATCCTGAAGATGATTCCAGCAATAATTTCATTGTGCTTATGCTCATTTTGAAGATTTTGACATTTTCACCTAAAGTGCACAATCAGGCTGAAAACGCATTTAAAGCCATAAAAAGTTCATTTTGGCTCTCACACCTAAACTAAACGTTGTAGACTCAAAATTTTTGCTGTATTTAGTGTATTCTAGCATCCTGAAGATGATTCCAGCATTAATTTCATTGTGCTTATGCTCATTTTGAATATTTTGACATTTTCACCTAAAGTGCACAATCAGGCTGAAAACGCATTTAAAGCAATAAAAAGTTCATTTTGGCTCTCACACCTAAACTAAACGTTGTAGACTCAAAAATTTTGCTGTATTTAGTGTATTTTAGCATCCTGAAGATGATTCCAGCATTAATTTCATTGTGCTTATGCTCATTTTTAAGATTTTGACATTTTCACCTTAAGTGTACAATCAGGGGCTGAAAACGCGTTTAAAGCAATTAAAAGTTAATTTTGGCTCTCACACCTAAACTAAACGTAGTAGACTCAAAATTTTTGCTGTATTCAGTGTATTCTAGAATCCTGAAGATGAAACCAGCATTAATTTCATCGTGCTTATGCTCATTTTGAAGATTTTGACATTTTCACCTAAAGTGCACAATCAGGCTGAAAACGCATTTAAAGCAATAAAAAGTTCATTTTGGCTCACACACCTAAAATAAACGTTGTATACTCAAAATTTTTGCTGTATTTAGTGTATTCTAGCATCCTGAATATGATTCCAGCATTAATTTCATTGTGCTTATGCTCATTTTGAAGATTTTGACATTTTCACCTTAAGTGTACAATCAGGGGCTGAAAACGCGTTTAAAGCAATAAAAAGTTCATTTTGGCTCTCACACCTAAACTAAACGTTGTAGACTCAAAATTTTTGCTGTATTCAGTGTATTCTAGCATCCTGAAGATGATTCCAGCATTAATTTCATCGTGCTTATGCTCATTTTGAAGATTTTGACATTTTCACCTTAAGTGTACAATCAGGGGCTGAAAACGCGTTTAAAGCAATAAAAAGTTCATTTTGGCTCTCACACCTAAACTAAACGTTGTAGACTCAAAATTTTTGCTGTATTTAGTGTATTCTAGCATCCTGAAGATGATTCCAGCATTAATTTCATTGTGCTTATGCTCATTTTGAAGATTTTGACATTTTCACCTTAAGTGTACAATCAGGGGCTGAAAACGCGTTTAAAGCAATAAAAAGTTCATTTTGGCTCTCACACCTAAACTAAACGTTATAGACTCAAAATTTTTGCTGTATTTAGTGTATTCTAGCATCCTGAAGATAATTCCAGCATTAATTTCATTGTGCTTATGCTCATTTTGAAGATTTTGACATTTTCACCTAAAGTGCACAATCAGGCTGAAAACGCATTTAAAGCCATAAAAAGTTCATTTTGGCTCTCACACCTAAACTAAACGTTGTAGATTCAAAATTTTTGCTGTATTTACTGTATTCTAGCATCCTGAAGATGATTCCAGCATTAATTTCATTGTGCTTATGCTCATTTTGAAGATTTTGACATTTTCACCTAAAGTGCACAATCAGGCTGAAAACGCATTTAAAGCAATAAAAAGTTCATTTTGGCTCTCACACCTAAACTAAACGTTATAGACTCAAAATTTTTGCTGTATTTAGTGTATTCTAGCATCCTGAAGATAATTCCAGCATTAATTTCATTGTGCTAATGCTCATTTTGAAGATTTTGACATTTTCACCTTAAGTGTACAATCAGGGGCTGAAAACGCGTTTAAAGCAATAAAAAGTTCATTTTGGCTCTAACACCTAAACTAAACGTTGTAAACTCAAATTTTTTGCTGTATTTACTGTATTCTAGCATCCTGAAGATGATTCCAGCATTAATTTCATCGTGCTTATGCTCATTTTGAAGATTTTGACATTTTCACCTAAAGTGCACAATCAGGCTGAAAACGCATTTAAAGCAATAAAAAGTTCATTTTGGCTCTCACATCTAAACTAAACGTTGTAGACTCAAAATTTTTGCTGTATTTAGTGTATTCTAGCATCCTGAAGATGATTCCAGCATTAATTTCATTGTGCTTATGCTCATTTTGAAGATTTTGACATTTTCACCTTAAGTGTACAATCAGGGGCTGAAAACGCGTTTAAAGCAATAAAAAGTTCATTTTGGCTCTCACACCTAAACTAAACGTTATAGACTCAAAATTTTTGCTGTATTTAGTGTATTTTATTATCCTGAAGATGATTCCAGCATTAATTTCATTGTGCTTATGCTCATTTTTAAGATTTTGACATTTTCACCTTAAGTGTACAATCAGGGGCTGAAAACGCGTTTAAAGCAATTAAAAGTTCATTTTGGCTCTCACACCTAAACTAAACGTAGTAGACTCAAAATTTTTGCTGTATTCAGTGTATTCTAGCATCCTGAAGATGATTCCAGCATTAATTTCATCGTGCTTATGCTCATTTTGAAGATTTTGACATTTTCACCTAAAGTGCACAATCAGGCTGAAAACGCATTTAAAGCAATAAAAAGTTCATTTTGGCTCTCACACCTAAACTAAACGTTGTAGACTCAAAATTTTTGCTGTATTTAGTGTATTCTAGCATCCTGAAGATGATTCCAGCATTAATTTCATTGTGCTTATGCTCATTTTGAAGATTTTGACATTTTCACCTTAAGTGTACAATCAGGGGCTGAAAACGCGTTTAAAGCAATAAAAAGTTCATTTTGGCTCTCACACCTAAACTAAACGTTGTAGACTCAAAAATTTTGCTGTATTTAGTGTATTCTAGCATCCTGAAGATGATTCCAGCAATAATTTCATTGTGCTTATGCTCATTTTGAAGATTTTGACATTTTCACCTAAAGTGCACAATCAGGCTGAAAACGCATTTAAAGCCATAAAAAGTTCATTTTGGCTCTCACACCTAAACTAAACGTTGTAGACTCAAAATTTTTGCTGTATTTAGTGTATTCTAGCATCCTGAAGATGATTCCAGCATTAATTTCATTGTGCTTATGCTCATTTTGAAGATTTTGACATTTTCACCTTAAGTGTACAATCAGGGGCTGAAAACGCGTTTAAAGCAATAAAAAGTTCATTTTGGCTCTCACACCTAAACTAAACGTTGTAGACTCAAAAATTTTGCTGTATTTAGTGTATTCTAGCATCCTGAAGATGATTCCAGCAATAATTTCATTGTGCTTATGCTCATTTTGAAGATTTTGACATTTTCACCTAAAGTGCACAATCAGGCTGAAAACGCATTTAAAGCCATAAAAAGTTCATTTTGGCTCTCACACCTAAACTAAACGTTGTAGACTCAAAATTTTTGCTGTATTTAGTGTATTCTAGCATCCTGAAGATGATTCCAGCATTAATTTCATTGTGCTTATGCTCATTTTGAAGATTTTGACATTTTCACATTAAGTGTACAATCAGGGGCTGAAAACGCGTTTAAAGCAATAAAAAGTTCATTTTGGCTCTCACACCTAAACTAAACGTTGTAGACTCAAAATTTTTGCTGTATTTAGTGTATTCTAGCATCCTGAAGATGATTCCAGCATTAATTTCATTGTGCTTATGCTCATTTTGAATATTTTGACATTTTCACCTAAAGTGCACAATCAGGCTGAAAACGCATTTAAAGCAATAAATAGTTCATTTTGGCTCTCACACCTAAACTAAACGTTGTAGACTCAAAATTTTTGCTGTATTTAGTGTATTCTAGCATCCTGAAGATGATTCCAGCATTAATTTCATTGTGCTTATGCTCATTTTTAAGATTTTGACATTTTCACCTTAAGTGTACAATCAGGGGCTGAAAACGCGTTTAAAGCAATTAAAAGTTCATTTTGGCTCTCACACCTAAACTAAACGTAGTAGACTCAAAATTATTGCTGTATTCAGTGTATTCTAGCATCCTGAAGATGATTCCAGCATTAATTTCATCGTGCTTATGCTCATTTTGAAGATTTTGACATTTTCACCTAAAGTGCACAATCAGGCTGAAAACGCATTTAAAGCAATAAAAAGTTCATTTTGGCTCTCACACCTAAACTAAACGTTGTAGACTCAAAATTTTTGCTGTATTTAGTGTATTCTAGCATCCTGAAGATGATTCCAGCATTAATTTCATTGTGCTTATGCTCATTTTGAAGATTTTACATTTTCACCTTAAGTGTACAATCAGGGGCTGAAAACGCGTTTAAAGCAATAAAAAGTTCATTTTGGCTCTCACACCTAAACTAAACGTTATAGACTCAAAATTTTTGCTGTATTTAGTGTATTCTAGCATCCTGAAGATAATTCCAGCATTAATTTCATTGTGCTAATGCTCATTTTGAAGATTTTGACATTTTCACCTTAAGTGTACAATCAGGGGCTGAAAACGCGTTTAAAGCAATAAAAAGTTCATTTTGGCTCTCACACCTAAACTAAACGTTGTAGACTCAAAATTTTTGCTGTATTTAGTGTATTCTAGCATCCTGAAGATGATTCCAGCAATAATTTCATTGTGCTTATGCTCATTTTGAAGATTTTGACATTTTCACCTAAAGTGCACAATCAGGCTGAAAACGCATTTAAAGCCATAAAAAGTTCATTTTGGCTCTCACACCTAAACTAAACGTTGTAGACTCAAATTTTTTGCTGTATTTAGTGTATTCTAGCATCCTGAAGATGATTCCAGCATTAATTTCATTGTGCTTATGCTCATTTTGAAGATTTTGACATTTTCACATTAAGTGTACAATCAGGGGCTGAAAACGCGTTTAAAGCAATAAAAAGTTCATTTTGGCTCTCACACCTAAACTAAACGTTATAGACTCAAAATTTTTGCTGTATTTAGTGTATTCTAGCATCCTGAAGATAATTCCAGCATTAATTTCATTGTGCTTATGCTCATTTTGAAGATTTTGACATTTTCACCTTAAGTGTACAATCAGGGGCTGAAAACGCGTTTAAAGCAATAAAAAGTTCATTTTGGCTCTCACACCTAAACTAAACGTTGTAAACTCAAATTTTTTGCTGTATTTACTGTATTCTAGCATCCTGAAGATGATTCCAGCATTAATTTCATCGTGCTTATGCTCATTTTGAAGATTTTGACATTTTCACCTAAAGTGCACAATCAGGCTGAAAACGCATTTAAAGCAATAAAAAGTTCATTTTGGCTCTCACACCTAAACTAAACGTTGTAGACTCAAAATTTTTGCTGTATTTAGTGTATTCTAGCATCCTGAAGATGATTCCAGCATTAATTTCATTGTGCTTATGCTCTTTTTGAAGATTTTGACATTTTCACCTTAAGTGTACAATCAGGGGCTGAAAACGCGTTTAAAGCAATAAAAAGTTCATTTTGGCTCTCACACCTAAACTAAACGTTATAGACTCAAAATTTTTGCTGTATTTAGTGTATTTTAGCATCCTGAAGATGATTCCAGCATTATTTCATTGTGCTTATGCTCATTTTTAAGATTTTGACATTTCCACCTTAAGTGTACAATCAGGGGCTGAAAACGCGTTTAAAGCAATTAAAAGTTCATTTTGGCTCTCACACCTAAACTAAACGTAGTAGACTCAAAATTTTTGCTGTATTCAGTGTATTCTAGCATCCTGAAGATGATTCCAGCATTAATTTCATCGTGCTTATGCTCATTTTGAAGATTTTGACATTTTCACCTAAAGTGCACAATCAAGCTGAAAACGCATTTAAAGCAATAAAAAGTTCATTTTGGCTCACACACCTAAAATAAACGTTGTAGACTCAAAATTTTTGCTGTATTTAGTGTATTCTAGCATCCTGAATATGATTCCAGCATTAATTTCATTGTGCTTATGCTCATTTTGAAGATTTTGACATTTTCACCTTAAGTGTACAATCAGGGGCTGAAAACGCGTTTAAAGCAATAAAAAGTTCATTTTGGCTCTCAAACCTAAACTAAACGTTGTAGACTCAAAATTTTTGCTGTATTCAGTGTATTCTAGCATCCTGAAGATGATTCCAGCATTAATTTCATCGTGCTTTTGCTCATTTTGAAGATTTTGACATTTTCACCTTAAGTGTACAATCAGGGGCTGAAAACGCGTTTAAAGCAATAAAAAGTTCATTTTGGCTCTCACACCTAAACTAAACGTTGTAGACTCAAAATTTTTGCTGTATTTAGTGTATTCTAGCATCCTGAAGATGATTCCAGCAATAATTTCATTGTGCTTATGCTCATTTTGAAGATTTTGACATTTTCACCTAAAGTGCACAATCAGGCTGAAAACGCATTTAAAGCCATAAAAAGTTCATTTTGGCTCTCACACCTAAACTAAACGTTGTAGACTCAAAATTTTTGCTGTATTTAGTGTATTCTAGCATCCTGAAGATGATTCCAGCATTAATTTCATTGTGCTTATGCTCATTTTGAATATTTTGACATTTTCACCTAAAGTGCACAATCAGGCTGAAAACGCATTTAAAGCAATAAAAAGTTCATTTTGGCTCTCACACCTAAACTAAACGTTGTAGACTCAAAAATTTTGCTGTATTTAGTGTATTTTAGCATCCTGAAGATGATTCCAGCATTAATTTCATTGTGCTTATGCTCATTTTTAAGATTTTGACATTTTCACCTTAAGTGTACAATCAGGGGCTGAAAACGCGTTTAAAGCAATTAAAAGTTAATTTTGGCTCTCACACCTAAACTAAACGTAGTAGACTCAAAATTTTTGCTGTATTCAGTGTATTCTAGAATCCTGAAGATGAAACCAGCATTAATTTCATCGTGCTTATGCTCATTTTGAAGATTTTGACATTTTCACCTAAAGTGCACAATCAGGCTGAAAACGCATTTAAAGCAATAAAAAGTTCATTTTGGCTCACACACCTAAAATAAACGTTGTATACTCAAAATTTTTGCTGTATTTAGTGTATTCTAGCATCCTGAATATGATTCCAGCATTAATTTCATTGTGCTTATGCTCATTTTGAAGATTTTGACATTTTCACCTTAAGTGTACAATCAGGGGCTGAAAACGCGTTTAAAGCAATAAAAAGTTCATTTTGGCTCTCACACCTAAACTAAACGTTGTAGACTCAAAATTTTTGCTGTATTCAGTGTATTCTAGCATCCTGAAGATGATTCCAGCATTAATTTCATCGTGCTTATGCTCATTTTGAAGATTTTGACATTTTCACCTTAAGTGTACAATCAGGGGCTGAAAACGCGTTTAAAGCAATAAAAAGTTCATTTTGGCTCTCACACCTAAACTAAACGTTGTAGACTCAAAATTTTTGCTGTATTTAGTGTATTCTAGCATCCTGAAGATGATTCCAGCATTAATTTCATTGTGCTTATGCTCATTTTGAAGATTTTGACATTTTCACCTTAAGTGTACAATCAGGGGCTGAAAACGCGTTTAAAGCAATAAAAAGTTCATTTTGGCTCTCACACCTAAACTAAACGTTATAGACTCAAAATTTTTGCTGTATTTAGTGTATTCTAGCATCCTGAAGATAATTCCAGCATTAATTTCATTGTGCTTATGCTCATTTTGAAGATTTTGACATTTTCACCTAAAGTGCACAATCAGGCTGAAAACGCATTTAAAGCCATAAAAAGTTCATTTTGGCTCTCACACCTAAACTAAACGTTGTAGATTCAAAATTTTTGCTGTATTTACTGTATTCTAGCATCCTGAAGATGATTCCAGCATTAATTTCATTGTGCTTATGCTCATTTTGAAGATTTTGACATTTTCACCTAAAGTGCACAATCAGGCTGAAAACGCATTTAAAGCAATAAAAAGTTCATTTTGGCTCTCACACCTAAACTAAACGTTATAGACTCAAAATTTTTGCTGTATTTAGTGTATTCTAGCATCCTGAAGATAATTCCAGCATTAATTTCATTGTGCTAATGCTCATTTTGAAGATTTTGACATTTTCACCTTAAGTGTACAATCAGGGGCTGAAAACGCGTTTAAAGCAATAAAAAGTTCATTTTGGCTCTAACACCTAAACTAAACGTTGTAAACTCAAATTTTTTGCTGTATTTACTGTATTCTAGCATCCTGAAGATGATTCCAGCATTAATTTCATCGTGCTTATGCTCATTTTGAAGATTTTGACATTTTCACCTAAAGTGCACAATCAGGCTGAAAACGCATTTAAAGCAATAAAAAGTTCATTTTGGCTCTCACATCTAAACTAAACGTTGTAGACTCAAAATTTTTGCTGTATTTAGTGTATTCTAGCATCCTGAAGATGATTCCAGCATTAATTTCATTGTGCTTATGCTCATTTTGAAGATTTTGACATTTTCACCTTAAGTGTACAATCAGGGGCTGAAAACGCGTTTAAAGCAATAAAAAGTTCATTTTGGCTCTCACACCTAAACTAAACGTTATAGACTCAAAATTTTTGCTGTATTTAGTGTATTTTATTATCCTGAAGATGATTCCAGCATTAATTTCATTGTGCTTATGCTCATTTTTAAGATTTTGACATTTTCACCTTAAGTGTACAATCAGGGGCTGAAAACGCGTTTAAAGCAATTAAAAGTTCATTTTGGCTCTCACACCTAAACTAAACGTAGTAGACTCAAAATTTTTGCTGTATTCAGTGTATTCTAGCATCCTGAAGATGATTCCAGCATTAATTTCATCGTGCTTATGCTCATTTTGAAGATTTTGACATTTTCACCTAAAGTGCACAATCAGGCTGAAAACGCATTTAAAGCAATAAAAAGTTCATTTTGGCTCTCACACCTAAACTAAACGTTGTAGACTCAAAATTTTTGCTGTATTTAGTGTATTCTAGCATCCTGAAGATGATTCCAGCATTAATTTCATTGTGCTTATGCTCATTTTGAAGATTTTGACATTTTCACCTTAAGTGTACAATCAGGGGCTGAAAACGCGTTTAAAGCAATAAAAAGTTCATTTTGGCTCTCACACCTAAACTAAACGTTGTAGACTCAAAAATTTTGCTGTATTTAGTGTATTCTAGCATCCTGAAGATGATTCCAGCAATAATTTCATTGTGCTTATGCTCATTTTGAAGATTTTGACATTTTCACCTAAAGTGCACAATCAGGCTGAAAACGCATTTAAAGCCATAAAAAGTTCATTTTGGCTCTCACACCTAAACTAAACGTTGTAGACTCAAAATTTTTGCTGTATTTAGTGTATTCTAGCATCCTGAAGATGATTCCAGCATTAATTTCATTGTGCTTATGCTCATTTTGAAGATTTTGACATTTTCACCTTAAGTGTACAATCAGGGGCTGAAAACGCGTTTAAAGCAATAAAAAGTTCATTTTGGCTCTCACACCTAAACTAAACGTTGTAGACTCAAAAATTTTGCTGTATTTAGTGTATTCTAGCATCCTGAAGATGATTCCAGCAATAATTTCATTGTGCTTATGCTCATTTTGAAGATTTTGACATTTTCACCTAAAGTGCACAATCAGGCTGAAAACGCATTTAAAGCCATAAAAAGTTCATTTTGGCTCTCACACCTAAACTAAACGTTGTAGACTCAAAATTTTTGCTGTATTTAGTGTATTCTAGCATCCTGAAGATGATTCCAGCATTAATTTCATTGTGCTTATGCTCATTTTGAAGATTTTGACATTTTCACATTAAGTGTACAATCAGGGGCTGAAAACGCGTTTAAAGCAATAAAAAGTTCATTTTGGCTCTCACACCTAAACTAAACGTTGTAGACTCAAAATTTTTGCTGTATTTAGTGTATTCTAGCATCCTGAAGATGATTCCAGCATTAATTTCATTGTGCTTATGCTCATTTTGAATATTTTGACATTTTCACCTAAAGTGCACAATCAGGCTGAAAACGCATTTAAAGCAATAAATAGTTCATTTTGGCTCTCACACCTAAACTAAACGTTGTAGACTCAAAATTTTTGCTGTATTTAGTGTATTCTAGCATCCTGAAGATGATTCCAGCATTAATTTCATTGTGCTTATGCTCATTTTGAAGATTTTGACATTTTCACCTTAAGTGTACAATCAGGGGCTGAAAACGCGTTTAAAGCAATAAAAAGTTCATTTTGGCTCTCACACCTAAACTAAACGTTATAGACTCAAAATTTTTGCTGTATTTAGTGTATTTTAGCATCCTGAAGATGATTCCAGCATTAATTTCATTGTGCTTATGCTCATTTTTAAGATTTTGACATTTTCACCTTAAGTGTACAATCAGGGGCTGAAAACGCGTTTAAAGCAATTAAAAGTTCATTTTGGCTCTCACACCTAAACTAAACGTAGTAGACTCAAAATTTTTGCTGTATTCAGTGTATTCTAGCATCCTGAAGATGATTCCAGCATTAATTTCATCGTGCTTATGCTCATTTTGAAGATTTTGACATTTTCACCTAAAGTGCACAATCAGGCTGAAAACGCATTTAAAGCAATAAAAAGTTCATTTTGGCTCTCACACCTAAACTAAACGTTGTAGACTCAAAATTTTTGCTGTATTTAGTGTATTCTAGCATCCTGAAGATGATTCCAGCATTAATTTCATTGTGCTTATGCTCATTTTGAAGATTTTACATTTTCACCTTAAGTGTACAATCAGGGGCTGAAAACGCGTTTAAAGCAATAAAAAGTTCATTTTGGCTCTCACACCTAAACTAAACGTTATAGACTCAAAATTTTTGCTGTATTTAGTGTATTCTAGCATCCTGAAGATAATTCCAGCATTAATTTCATTGTGCTAATGCTCATTTTGAAGATTTTGACATTTTCACCTTAAGTGTACAATCAGGGGCTGAAAACGCGTTTAAAGCAATAAAAAGTTCATTTTGGCTCTCACACCTAAACTAAACGTTGTAAACTCAATTTTTTTGCTGTATTTACTGTATTCTAGCATCCTGAAGATGATTCCAGCATTAATTTCATCGTGCTTATGCTCATTTTGAAGATTTTGACATTTTCACCTAAAGTGCACAATCAGGCTGAAAACGCATTTAAAGCCATAAAAAGTTCATTTTGGCTCTCACACCTAAAGTAAACGTTGTAGACTAAAATTTTTTGCTGTATTTAGTGTATTCTAGCATCCTGAAGATGATTCCAGCATTAATTTCATTGTGCTTATGCTCATTTTGAAGATTTTGACATTTTCACATTAAGTGTACAATCAGGGGCTGAAAACGCGTTTAAAGCAATAAAAAGTTCATTTTGGCTCTCACACCTAAACTAAACGTTATAGACTCAAAATTTTTGCTGTATTTAGTGTATTCTAGCATCCTGAAGATAATTCCAGCATTAATTTCATTGTGCTAATGCTCATTTTGAAGATTTTGACATTTTCACCTTAAGTGTACAATCAGGGGCTGAAAACGCGTTTAAAGCAATAAAAAGTTCATTTTGGCTCTCACACCTAAACTAAACGTTGTAAACTCAAATTTTTTGCTGTATTTACTGTATTCTAGCATCCTGAAGATGATTCCAGCATTAATTTCATCGTGCTTATGCTCATTTTGAAGATTTTGACATTTTCACCTAAAGTGCACAATCAGGCTGAAAACGCATTTAAAGCAATAAAAAGTTCATTTTGGCTCTCACACCTAAACTAAACGTTGTAGACTCAAAATTTTTGCTGTATTTAGTGTATTCTAGCATCCTGAAGATGATTCCAGCATTAATTTCATTGTGCTTATGCTCATTTTGAAGATTTTGACATTTTCACCTTAAGTGTACAATCAGGGGCTGAAAACGCGTTTAAAGCAATAAAAAGTTCATTTTGGCTCTCACACCTAAACTAAACGTTATAGACTCAAAATTTTTGCTGTATTTAGTGTATTTTAGCATCCTGAAGATGATTCCAGCATTAATTTCATTGTGCTTATGCTCATTTTTAATATTTTGACATTTCCACCTTAAGTGTACAATCAGGGGCTGAAAACGCGTTTAAAGCAATTAAAAGTTCATTTTGGCTCTCACACCTAAACTAAACGTAGTAGACTCAAAATTTTTGCTGTATTCAGTGTATTCTAGCATCCTGAAGATGATTCCAGCATTAATTTCATCGTGCTTATGCTCATTTTGAAGATTTTGACATTTTCACCTAAAGTGCACAATCAGGCTGAAAACGCATTTAAAGCAATAAAAAGTTCATTTTGGCTCACACACCTAAAATAAACGTTGTAGACTCAAAATTTTTGCTGTATTTAGTGTATTCTAGCATCCTGAATATGATTCCAGCATTAATTTCATTGTGCTTATGCTCATTTTGAAGATTTTGACATTTTCACCTTAAGTGTACAATCAGGGGCTGAAAACGCGTTTAAAGCAATAAAAAGTTCATTTTGGCTCTCAAACCTAAACTAAACGTTGTAGACTCAAAATTTTTGCTGTATTCAGTGTATTCTAGCATCCTGAAGATGATTCCAGCATTAATTTCATCGTGCTTTTGCTCATTTTGAAGATTTTGACATTTTCACCTTAAGTGTACAATCAGGGGCTGAAAACGCGTTTAAAGCAATAAAAAGTTCATTTTGGCTCTCACACCTAAACTAAACGTTGTAGACTCAAAATTTTTGCTGTATTTAGTGTATTCTAGCATCCTGAAGATGATTCCAGCAATAATTTCATTGTGCTTATGCTCATTTTGAAGATTTTGACATTTTCACCTAAAGTGCACAATCAGGCTGAAAACGCATTTAAAGCCATAAAAAGTTCATTTTGGCTCTCACACCTAAACTAAACGTTGTAGACTCAAATTTTTGCTGTATTTAGTGTATTCTAGCATCCTGAAGATGATTCCAGCATTAATTTCATTGTGCTTATGCTCATTTTGAATATTTTGACATTTTCACCTAAAGTGCACAATCAGGCTGAAAACGCATTTAAAGCAATAAAAAGTTCATTTTGGCTCTCACACCTAAACTAAACGTTGTAGACTCAAAATTTTTGCTGAATTTAGTGTATTCTAGCATCCTGAAGATGATTCCAGCATTAATTTCATTGTGCTTATGCTCATTTTGAAGATTTTGACATTTTCACCTTAAGTGTACAATCAGGGGCTGAAAACGCGTTTAAAGCAATAAAAAGTTCATTTTGGCTCTCACACCTAAACTAAACGTTATAGACTCAAAATTTTTGCTGTATTTAGTGTATTCTAGCATCCTGAAGATAATTCCAGCATTAATTTCATTGTGCTTATGCTCATTTTGAAGATTTTGACATTTTCACCTAAAGTGCACAATCAGGCTGAAAACGCATTTAAAGCCATAAAAAGTTCATTTTGGCTCTCACACCTAAACTAAACGTTGTAGATTCAAAATTTTTGCTGTATTTAGTGTATTCTAGCATCCTGAAGATGATTCCAGCATTAATTTCATTGTGCTTATGCTCATTTTGAAGATTTTGACATTTTCACCTAAAGTGCACAATCAGGCTGAAAACGCATTTAAAGCAATAAAAAGTTCATTTTGGCTCTCACACCTAAACTAAACGTTATAGACTCAAAATTTTTGCTGTATTTAGTGTATTCTAGCATCCTGAAGATAATTCCAGCATTAATTTCATTGTGCTAATGCTCATTTTGAAGATTTTGACATTTTCACCTTAAGTGTACAATCAGGGGCTGAAAACGCGTTTAAAGCAATAAAAAGTTCATTTTGGCTCTAACACCTAAACTAAACGTTGTAAACTCAAATTTTTTGCTGTATTTACTGTATTCTAGCATCCTGAAGATGATTCCAGCATTAATTTCATCGTGCTTATGCTCATTTTGAAGATTTTGACATTTTCACCTAAAGTGCACAATCAGGCTGAAAACGCATTTAAAGCAATAAAAAGTTCATTTTGGCTCTCACATCTAAACTAAACGTTGTAGACTCAAAATTTTTGCTGTATTTAGTGTATTCTAGCATCCTGAAGATGATTCCAGCATTAATTTCATTGTGCTTATGCTCATTTTGAAGATTTTGACATTTTCACCTTAAGTGTACAATCAGGGGCTGAAAACGCGTTTAAAGCAATAAAAAGTTCATTTTGGCTCTCACACCTAAACTAAACGTTATAGACTCAAAATTTTTGCTGTATTTAGTGTATTTTATTATCCTGAAGATGATTCCAGCATTAATTTCATTGTGCTTATGCTCATTTTTAAGATTTTGACATTTTCACCTTAAGTGTACAATCAGGGGCTGAAAACGCGTTTAAAGCAATTAAAAGTTCATTTTGGCTCTCACACCTAAACTAAACGTAGTAGACTCAAAATTTTTGCTGTATTCAGTGTATTCTAGCATCCTGAAGATGAGTCCAGCATTAATTTCATCGTGCTTATGCTCATTTTGAAGATTTTGACATTTTCACCTTAAGTGCACAATCAGGCTGAAAACGCATTTAAAGCAATAAAAAGTTCATTTTGGCTCTCACACCTAAACTAAACGTTGTAGACTCAAAATTTTTGCTGTATTTAGTGTATTCTAGCATCCTGAAGATGATTCCAGCATTAATTTCATTGTGCTTATGCTCATTTTGAAGATTTTGACATTTTCACCTTAAGTGTACAATCAGGGGCTGAAAACGCGTTTAAAGCAATAAAAAGTTCATTTTGGCTCTCACACCTAAACTAAACGTTGTAGACTCAAAAATTTTGCTGTATTTAGTGTATTCTAGCATCCTGAAGATGATTCCAGCAATAATTTCATTGTGCTTATGCTCATTTTGAAGATTTTGACATTTTCACCTAAAGTGCACAATCAGGCTGAAAACGCATTTAAAGCCATAAAAAGTTCATTTTGGCTCTCACACCTAAACTAAACGTTGTAGACTCAAAATTTTTGCTGTATTTAGTGTATTCTAGCATCCTGAAGATGATTCCAGCATTAATTTCATTGTGCTTATGCTCATTTTGAAGATTTTGACATTTTCACCTTAAGTGTACAATCAGGGGCTGAAAACGCGTTTAAAGCCATAAAAAGTTCATTTTGGCTCTCACACCTAAACTAAACGTTGTAGACTCAAAAATTTTGCTGTATTTAGTGTATTCTAGCATCCTGAAGATGATTCCAGCAATAATTTCATTGTGCTTATGCTCATTTTGAAGATTTTGACATTTTCACCTAAAGTGCACAATCAGGCTGAAAACGCATTTAAAGCCATAAAAAGTTCATTTTGGCTCTCACACCTAAACTAAACGTTGTAGACTCAAAATTTTTGCTGTATTTAGTGTATTCTAGCATCCTGAAGATGATTCCAGCATTAATTTCATTGTGCTTATGCTCATTTTGAAGATTTTGACATTTTCACATTAAGTGTACAATCAGGGGCTGAAAACGCGTTTAAAGCAATAAAAAGTTCATTTTGGTTCTCACACCTAAACTAAACGTTATAGACTCAAAATTTTTGCTGTATTTAGTGTATTCTAGCATCCTGAAGATAATTCCAGCATTAATTTCATTGTGCTAATGCTCATTTTGAAGATTTTGACATTTTCACCTTAAGTGTACAATCAGGGGCTGAAAACGCGTTTAAAGCAATAAAAAGTTCATTTTGGCTCTCACACCTAAACTAAACGTTGTAAACTCAAATTTTTTGCTGTATTTACTGTATTCTAGCATCCTGAAGATGATTCCAGCATTAATTTCATCGTGCTTATGCTCATTTTGAAGATTTTGACATTTTCACCTAAAGTGCACAATCAGGCTGAAAACGCATTTAAAGCAATAAAAAGTTCATTTTGGCTCTCACACCTAAACTAAACGTTGTAGACTCAAAATTTTTGCTGTATTTAGTGTATTCTAGCATCCTGAAGATGATTCCAGCATTAATTTCATTGTGCTTATGCTCATTTTGAAGATTTTGACATTTTCACCTTAAGTGTACAATCAGGGGCTGAAAACGCGTTTAAAGCAATAAAAAGTTCATTTTGGCTCTCACACCTAAACTAAACGTTATAGACTCAAAATTTTTGCTGTATTTAGTGTATTTTAGCATCCTGAAGATGATTCCAGCATTAATTTCATTGTGCTTATGCTCATTTTTAAGATTTTGACATTTTCACCTTAAGTGTACAATCAGGGGCTGAAAACGCGTTTAAAGCAATTAAAAGTTCATTTTGGCTCTCACACCTAAACTAAACGTAGTAGACTCAAAATTTTTGCTGTATTCAGTGTATTCTAGCATCCTGAAGATGATTCCAGCATTAATTTCATCGTGCTTATGCTCATTTTGAAGATTTTGACATTTTCACCTAAAGTGCACAATCAGGCTGAAAACGCATTTAAAGCAATAAAAAGTTCATTTTGGCTCACACACCTAAAATAAACGTTGTAGACTCAAAATTTTTGCTGTATTTAGTGTATTCTAGCATCCTGAATATGATTCCAGCATTAATTTCATTGTGCTTATGCTCATTTTGAAGATTTTGACATTTTCACCTTAAGTGTACAATCAGGGGCTGAAAACGCGTTTAAAGCAATAAAAAGTTCATTTTGGCTCTCAAACCTAAACTAAACGTTGTAGACTCAAAATTTTTGCTGTATTCAGTGTATTCTAGCATCCTGAAGATGATTCCAGCATTAATTTCATCGTGCTTTTGCTCATTTTGAAGATTTTGACATTTTCACCTTAAGTGTACAATCAGGGGCTGAAAACGCGTTTAAAGCAATAAAAAGTTCATTTTGGCTCTCACACCTAAACTAAACGTTGTAGACTCAAAATTTTTGCTGTATTTAGTGTATTCTAGCATCCTGAAGATGATTCCAGCAATAATTTCATTGTGCTTATGCTCATTTTGAAGATTTTGACATTTTCACCTAAAGTGCACAATCAGGCTGAAAACGCATTTAAAGCCATAAAAAGTTCATTTTGGCTCTCACACCTAAACTAAACGTTGTAGACTCAAAATTTTTGCTGTATTTAGTGTATTCTAGCATCCTGAAGATGATTCCAGCATTAATTTCATTGTGCTTATGCTCATTTTGAATATTTTGACATTTTCACCTAAAGTGCACAATCAGGCTGAAAACGCATTTAAAGCAATAAATAGTTCATTTTGGCTCTCACACCTAAACTAAACGTTGTAGACTCAAAATTTTTGCTGTATTTAGTGTATTCTAGCATCCTGAAGATAATTCCAGCATTAATTTCATTGTGCTAATGCTCATTTTGAAGATTTTGACATTTTCACCTTAAGTGTACAATCAGGGGCTGAAAACGCGTTTAAAGCAATAAAAAGTTCATTTTGGCTCTAACACCTAAACTAAACGTTGTAAACTCAAATTTTTTGCTGTATTTACTGTATTCTAGCATCCTGAAGATGATTCCAGCATTAATTTCATCGTGCTTATGCTCATTTTGAAGATTTTGACATTTTCACCTAAAGTGCACAATCAGGCTGAAAACGCATTTAAAGCAATAAAAAGTTCATTTTGGCTCTCACATCTAAACTAAACGTTGTAGACTCAAAATTTTTGCTGTATTTAGTGTATTCTAGCATCCTGAAGATGATTCCAGCATTAATTTCATTGTGCTTATGCTCATTTTGAAGATTTTGACATTTTCACCTTAAGTGTACAATCAGGGGCTGAAAACGCGTTTAAAGCAATAAAAAGTTCATTTTGGCTCTCACACCTAAACTAAACGTTATAGACTCAAAATTTTTGCTGTATTTAGTGTATTTTATTATCCTGAAGATGATTCCAGCATTAATTTCATTGTGCTTATGCTCATTTTTAAGATTTTGACATTTTCACCTTAAGTGTACAATCAGGGGCTGAAAACGCGTTTAAAGCAATTAAAAGTTCATTTTGGCTCTCACACCTAAACTAAACGTAGTAGACTCAAAATTTTTGCTGTATTCAGTGTATTCTAGCATCCTGAAGATGAGTCCAGCATTAATTTCATCGTGCTTATGCTCATTTTGAAGATTTTGACATTTTCACCTTAAGTGCACAATCAGGCTGAAAACGCATTTAAAGCAATAAAAAGTTCATTTTGGCTCTCACACCTAAACTAAACGTTGTAGACTCAAAATTTTTGCTGTATTTAGTGTATTCTAGCATCCTGAAGATGATTCCAGCATTAATTTCATTGTGCTTATGCTCATTTTGAAGATTTTGACATTTTCACCTTAAGTGTACAATCAGGGGCTGAAAACGCGTTTAAAGCAATAAAAAGTTCATTTTGGCTCTCACACCTAAACTAAACGTTGTAGACTCAAAAATTTTGCTGTATTTAGTGTATTCTAGCATCCTGAAGATGATTCCAGCAATAATTTCATTGTGCTTATGCTCATTTTGAAGATTTTGACATTTTCACCTAAAGTGCACAATCAGGCTGAAAACGCATTTAAAGCCATAAAAAGTTCATTTTGGCTCTCACACCTAAACTAAACGTTGTAGACTCAAAATTTTTGCTGTATTTAGTGTATTCTAGCATCCTGAAGATGATTCCAGCATTAATTTCATTGTGCTTATGCTCATTTTGAAGATTTTGACATTTTCACCTTAAGTGTACAATCAGGGGCTGAAAACGCGTTTAAAGCCATAAAAAGTTCATTTTGGCTCTCACACCTAAACTAAACGTTGTAGACTCAAAAAATTTGCTGTATTTAGTGTATTCTAGCATCCTGAAGATGATTCCAGCAATAATTTCATTGTGCTTATGCTCATTTTGAAGATTTTGACATTTTCACCTAAAGTGCACAATCAGGCTGAAAACGCATTTAAAGCCATAAAAAGTTCATTTTGGCTCTCACACCTAAACTAAACGTTGTAGACTCAAAATTTTTGCTGTATTTAGTGTATTCTAGCATCCTGAAGATGATTCCAGCATTAATTTCATTGTGCTTATGCTCATTTTGAAGATTTTGACATTTTCACATTAAGTGTACAATCAGGGGCTGAAAACGCGTTTAAAGCAATAAAAAGTTCATTTTGGTTCTCACACCTAAACTAAACGTTATAGACTCAAAATTTTTGCTGTATTTAGTGTATTCTAGCATCCTGAAGATAATTCCAGCATTAATTTCATTGTGCTAATGCTCATTTTGAAGATTTTGACATTTTCACCTTAAGTGTACAATCAGGGGCTGAAAACGCGTTTAAAGCAATAAAAAGTTCATTTTGGCTCTCACACCTAAACTAAACGTTGTAAACTCAAATTTTTTGCTGTATTTACTGTATTCTAGCATCCTGAAGATGATTCCAGCATTAATTTCATCGTGCTTATGCTCATTTTGAAGATTTTGACATTTTCACCTAAAGTGCACAATCAGGCTGAAAACGCATTTAAAGCAATAAAAAGTTCATTTTGGCTCTCACACCTAAACTAAACGTTGTAGACTCAAAATTTTTGCTGTATTTAGTGTATTCTAGCATCCTGAAGATGATTCCAGCATTAATTTCATTGTGCTTATGCTCATTTTGAAGATTTTGACATTTTCACCTTAAGTGTACAATCAGGGGCTGAAAACGCGTTTAAAGCAATAAAAAGTTCATTTTGGCTCTCACACCTAAACTAAACGTTATAGACTCAAAATTTTTGCTGTATTTAGTGTATTTTAGCATCCTGAAGATGATTCCAGCATTAATTTCATTGTGCTTATGCTCATTTTTAAGATTTTGACATTTTCACCTTAAGTGTACAATCAGGGGCTGAAAACGCGTTTAAAGCAATTAAAAGTTCATTTTGGCTCTCACACCTAAACTAAACGTAGTAGACTCAAAATTTTTGCTGTATTCAGTGTATTCTAGCATCCTGAAGATGATTCCAGCATTAATTTCATCGTGCTTATGCTCATTTTGAAGATTTTGACATTTTCACCTAAAGTGCACAATCAGGCTGAAAACGCATTTAAAGCAATAAAAAGTTCATTTTGGCTCACACACCTAAAATAAACGTTGTAGACTCAAAATTTTTGCTGTATTTAGTGTATTCTAGCATCCTGAATATGATTCCAGCATTAATTTCATTGTGCTTATGCTCATTTTGAAGATTTTGACATTTTCACCTTAAGTGTACAATCAGGGGCTGAAAACGCGTTTAAAGCAATAAAAAGTTCATTTTGGCTCTCAAACCTAAACTAAACGTTGTAGACTCAAAATTTTTGCTGTATTCAGTGTATTCTAGCATCCTGAAGATGATTCCAGCATTAATTTCATCGTGCTTTTGCTCATTTTGAAGATTTTGACATTTTCACCTTAAGTGTACAATCAGGGGCTGAAAACGCGTTTAAAGCAATAAAAAGTTCATTTTGGCTCTCACACCTAAACTAAACGTTGTAGACTCAAAATTTTTGCTGTATTTAGTGTATTCTAGCATCCTGAAGATGATTCCAGCAATAATTTCATTGTGCTTATGCTCATTTTGAAGATTTTGACATTTTCACCTAAAGTGCACAATCAGGCTGAAAACGCATTTAAAGCCATAAAAAGTTCATTTTGGCTCTCACACCTAAACTAAACGTTGTAGACTCAAAATTTTTGCTGTATTTAGTGTATTCTAGCATCCTGAAGATGATTCCAGCATTAATTTCATTGTGCTTATGCTCATTTTGAATATTTTGACATTTTCACCTAAAGTGCACAATCAGGCTGAAAACGCATTTAAAGCAATAAATAGTTCATTTTGGCTCTCACACCTAAACTAAACGTTGTAGACTCAAAATTTTTGCTGTATTTAGTGTATTCTAGCATCCTGAAGATGATTCCAGCATTAATTTCATTGTGCTTATGCTCATTTTGAAGATTTTGACATTTTCACCTTAAGTGTACAATCAGGGGCTGAAAACGCGTTTAAAGCAATAAAAAGTTCATTTTGGCTCTCACACCTAAACTAAACGTTATAGACTCAAAATTTTTGCTGTATTTAGTGTATTTTAGCATCCTGAAGATGATTCCAGCATTAATTTCATTGTGCTTATGCTCATTTTTAAGATTTTGACATTTTCACCTTAAGTGTACAATCAGGGGCTGAAAACGCGTTTAAAGCAATTAAAAGTTCATTTTGGCTCTCACACCTAAACTAAACGTAGTAGACTCAAAATTTTTGCTGTATTCAGTGTATTCTAGCATCCTGAAGATGATTCCAGCATTAATTTCATCGTGCTTATGCTCATTTTGAAGATTTTGACATTTTCACCTAAAGTGCACAATCAGGCTGAAAACGCATTTAAAGCAATAAAAAGTTCATTTTGGCTCTCACACCTAAACTAAACGTTGTAGACTCAAAATTTTTGCTGTATTTAGTGTATTCTAGCATCCTGAAGATGATTCCAGCATTAATTTCATTGTGCTTATGCTCATTTTGAAGATTTTGACATTTTCACCTTAAGTGTACAATCAGGGGCTGAAAACGCGTTTAAAGCAATAAAAAGTTCATTTTGGCTCTCACACCTAAACTAAACGTTGTAGACTCAAACATTTTGCTGTATTTAGTGTATTCTAGCATCCTGAAGATGATTCCAGCAATAATTTCATTGTGCTTATGCTCATTTTGAAGATTTTGACATTTTCACCTAAAGTGCACAATCAGGCTGAAAACGCATTTAAAGCCATAAAAAGTTCATTTTGGCTCTCACACCTAAACTAAACGTTGTAGACTCAAATTTTTTGCTGTATTTAGTGTATTCTAGCATCCTGAAGATGATTCCAGCATTAATTTCATTGTGCTTATGCTCATTTTGAAGATTTTGACATTTTCACATTAAGTGTACAATCAGGGGCTGAAAACGCGTTTAAAGCAATAAAAAGTTCATTTTGGCTCTCACACCTAAACTAAACGTTATAGACTCAAAATTTTTGCTGTATTTAGTGTATTCTAGCATCCTGAAGATAATTCCAGCATTAATTTCATTGTGCTAATGCTCATTTTGAAGATTTTGACATTTTCACCTTAAGTGTACAATCAGGGGCTGAAAACGCGTTTAAAGCAATAAAAAGTTCATTTTGGCTCTCACACCTAAACTAAACGTTGTAAACTCAAATTTTTTGCTGTATTTACTGTATTCTAGCATCCTGAAGATGATTCCAGCATTAATTTCATCGTGCTTATGCTCATTTTGAAGATTTTGACATTTTCACCTAAAGTGCACAATCAGGCTGAAAACGCATTTAAAGCAATAAAAAGTTCATTTTGGCTCTCACACCTAAACTAAACTTTGTAGACTCAAAATTTTTGCTGTATTTAGTGTATTCTAGCATCCTGAAGATGATTCCAGCATTAATTTCATTGTGCTTATGCTCATTTTGAAGATTTTGACATTTTCACCTTAAGTGTACAATCAGGGGCTGAAAACGCGTTTAAAGCAATAAAAAGTTCATTTTGGCTCTCACACCTAAACTAAACGTTATAGACTCAAAATTTTTGCTGTATTTAGTGTATTTTAGCATCCTGAAGATGATTCCAGCATTAATTTCATTGTGCTTATGCTCATTTTTAAGATTTTGACATTTCCACCTTAAGTGTACAATCAGGGGCTGAAAACGCGTTTAAAGCAATTAAAAGTTCATTTTGGCTCTCACACCTAAACTAAACGTAGTAGACTCAAAATTTTTGCTGTATTCAGTGTATTCTAGCATCCTGAAGATGATTCCAGCATTAATTTCATCGTGCTTATGCTCATTTTGAAGATTTTGACATTTTCACCTAAAGTGCAATCAGGCTGAAAACGCATTTAAAGCAATAAAAAGTTCATTTTGGCTCACACACCTAAAATAAACGTTGTAGACTCAAAATTTTTGCTGTATTTAGTGTATTCTAGCATCCTGAATATGATTCCAGCATTAATTTCATTGTGCTTATGCTCATTTTGAAGATTTTGACATTTTCACCTTAAGTGTACAATCAGGGGCTGAAAACGCGTTTAAAGCAATAAAAAGTTCATTTTGGCTCTCAAACCTAAACTAAACGTTGTAGACTCAAAATTTTTGCTGTATTCAGTGTATTCTAGCATCCTGAAGATGATTCCAGCATTAATTTCATCGTGCTTTTGCTCATTTTGAAGATTTTGACATTTTCACCTAAAGTGCACAATCAGGCTGAAAACGCATTTAAAGCCATAAAAAGTTCATTTTGGCTCTCACACCTAAACTAAACGTTGTAGACTCAAAATTTTTGCTGTATTTAGTGTATTCTAGCATCCTGAAGATGATTCCAGCATTAATTTCATTGTGCTTATGCTCATTTTGAATATTTTGACATTTTCACCTAAAGTGCACAATCAGGCTGAAAACGCATTTAAAGCAATAAAAAGTTCATTTTGGCTCTCACACCTAAACTAAACGTTGTAGACTCAAAAATTTTGCTGTATTTAGTGTATTTTAGCATCCTGAAGATGATTCCAGCATTAATTTCATTGTGCTTATGCTCATTTTTAAGATTTTGACATTTTCACCTTAAGTGTACAATCAGGGGCTGAAAACGCGTTTAAAGCAATTAAAAGTTAATTTTGGCTCTCACACCTAAACTAAACGTAGTAGACTCAAAATTTTTGCTGTATTCAGTGTATTCTAGAATCCTGAAGATGATTCCAGCATTAATTTCATCGTGCTTATGCTCATTTTGAAGATTTTGACATTTTCACCTAAAGTGCACAATCAGGCTGAAAACGCATTTAAAGCAATAAAAAGTTCATTTTGGCTCACACACCTAAAATAAACGTTGTATACTCAAAATTTTTGCTGTATTTAGTGTATTCTAGCATCCTGAATATGATTCCAGCATTAATTTCATTGTGCTTATGCTCATTTTGAAGATTTTGACATTTTCACCTTAAGTGTACAATCAGGGGCTGAAAACGCGTTTAAAGCAATAAAAAGTTCATTTTGGCTCTCACACCTAAACTAAACGTTGTAGACTCAAAATTTTTGCTGTATTCAGTGTATTCTAGCATCCTGAAGATGATTCCAGCATTAATTTCATCGTGCTTATGCTCATTTTGAAGATTTTGACATTTTCACCTTAAGTGTACAATCAGGGGCTGAAAACGCGTTTAAAGCAATAAAAAGTTCATTTTGGCTCTCACACCTAAACTAAACGTTGTAGACTCAAAATTTTTGCTGTATTTAGTGTATTCTAGCATCCTGAAGATGATTCCAGCATTAATTTCATCGTGCTTATGCTCATTTTGAAGATTTTGACATTTTCACCTTAAGTGTACAATCAGGGGCTGAAAACGCGTTTAAAGCAATAAAAAGTTCATTTTGGCTCTCACACCTAAACTAAATGTTATAGACTCAAAATTTTTGCTGTATTTAGTGTATTCTAGCATCCTGAAGATAATTCCAGCATTAATTTCATTGTGCTTATGCTCATTTTGAAGATTTTGACATTTTCACCTAAAGTGCACAATCAGGCTGAAAACGCATTTAAAGCCATAAAAAGTTCATTTTGGCTCTCACACCTAAACTAAACGTTGTAGACTCAAAATTTTTGCTGTATTTAGTGTATTCTAGCATCCTGAAGATGATTCCAGCATTAATTTCATTGTGCTTATGCTCATTTTGAAGATTTTGACATTTTCACCTAAAGTGCACAATCAGGCTGAAAACGCATTTAAAGCAATAAAAAGTTCATTTTGGCTCTCACACCTAAACTAAACGTTATAGACTCAAAATTTTTGCTGTATTTAGTGTATTCTAGCATCCTGAAGATAATTCCAGCATTAATTTCATTGTGCTAATGCTCATTTTGAAGATTTTGACATTTTCACCTTAAGTGTACAATCAGGGGCTGAAAACGCGTTTAAAGCAATAAAAAGTTCATTTTGGCTCTAACACCTAAACTAAACGTTGTAAACTCAAATTTTTTGCTGTATTTACTGTATTCTAGCATCCTGAAGATGATTCCAGCATTAATTTCATCGTGCTTATGCTCATTTTGAAGATTTTGACATTTTCACCTAAAGTGCACAATCAGGCTGAAAACGCATTTAAAGCAATAAAAAGTTCATTTTGGCTCTCACACCTAAACTAAACGTTGTAGACTCAAAATTTTTGCTGTATTTAGTGTATTCTAGCATCCTGAAGATGATTCCAGCATTAATTTCATTGTGCTTATGCTCATTTTGAAGATTTTGACATTTTCACCTTAAGTGTACAATCAGGGGCTGAAAACGCGTTTAAAGCAATAAAAAGTTCATTTTGGCTCTCACACCTAAACTAAACGTTATAGACTCAAAATTTTTGCTGTATTTAGTGTATTCTAGCATCCTGAAGATAATTCCAGCATTAATTTCATTGTGCTTATGCTCATTTTGAAGATTTTGACATTTTCACCTAAAGTGCACAATCAGGCTGAAAACGCATTTAAAGCCATAAAAAGTTCATTTTGGCTCTCACACCTAAACTAAACGTTGTAGATTCAAAATTTTTGCTGTATTTAGTGTATTCTAGCATCCTGAAGATGATTCCAGCATTAATTTCATTGTGCTTATGCTCATTTTGAAGATTTTGACATTTTCACCTAAAGTGCACAATCAGGCTGAAAACGCATTTAAAGCAATAAAAAGTTCATTTTGGCTCTCACACCTAAACTAAACGTTATAGACTCAAAATTTTTGCTGTATTTAGTGTATTCTAGCATCCTGAAGATAATTCCAGCATTAATTTCATTGTGCTAATGCTCATTTTGAAGATTTTGACATTTTCACCTTAAGTGTACAATCAGGGGCTGAAAACGCGTTTAAAGCAATAAAAAGTTCATTTTGGCTCTAACACCTAAACTAAACGTTGTAAACTCAAATTTTTTGCTGTATTTACTGTATTCTAGCATCCTGAAGATGATTCCAGCATTAATTTCATCGTGCTTATGCTCATTTTGAAGATTTTGACATTTTCACCTAAAGTGCACAATCAGGCTGAAAACGCATTTAAAGCAATAAAAAGTTCATTTTGGCTCTCACATCTAAACTAAACGTTGTAGACTCAAAATTTTTGCTGTATTTAGTGTATTCTAGCATCCTGAAGATGATTCCAGCATTAATTTCATTGTGCTTATGCTCATTTTGAAGATTTTGACATTTTCACCTTAAGTGTACAATCAGGGGCTGAAAACGCGTTTAAAGCAATAAAAAGTTCATTTTGGCTCTCACACCTAAACTAAACGTTATAGACTCAAAATTTTTGCTGTATTTAGTGTATTTTATTATCCTGAAGATGATTCCAGCATTAATTTCATTGTGCTTATGCTCATTTTTAAGATTTTGACATTTTCACCTTAAGTGTACAATCAGGGGCTGAAAACGCGTTTAAAGCAATTAAAAGTTCATTTTGGCTCTCACACCTAAACTAAACGTAGTAGACTCAAAATTTTTGCTGTATTCAGTGTATTCTAGCATCCTGAAGATGATTCCAGCATTAATTTCATCGTGCTTATGCTCATTTTGAAGATTTTGACATTTTCACCTAAAGTGCACAATCAGGCTGAAAACGCATTTAAAGCAATAAAAAGTTCATTTTGGCTCTCACACCTAAACTAAACGTTGTAGACTCAAAATTTTTGCTGTATTTAGTGTATTCTAGCATCCTGAAGATGATTCCAGCATTAATTTCATTGTGCTTATGCTCATTTTGAAGATTTTGACATTTTCACCTTAAGTGTACAATCAGGGGCTGAAAACGCGTTTAAAGCAATAAAAAGTTCATTTTGGCTCTCACACCTAAACTAAACGTTGTAGACTCAAAAATTTTGCTGTATTTAGTGTATTCTAGCATCCTGAAGATGATTCCAGCAATAATTTCATTGTGCTTATGCTCATTTTGAAGATTTTGACATTTTCACCTAAAGTGCACAATCAGGCTGAAAACGCATTTAAAGCCATAAAAAGTTCATTTTGGCTCTCACACCTAAACTAAACGTTGTAGACTCAAAATTTTTGCTGTATTTAGTGTATTCTAGCATCCTGAAGATGATTCCAGCATTAATTTCATTGTGCTTATGCTCATTTTGAAGATTTTGACATTTTCACCTTAAGTGTACAATCAGGGGCTGAAAACGCGTTTAAAGCCATAAAAAGTTCATTTTGGCTCTCACACCTAAACTAAACGTTGTAGACTCAAAAATTTTGCTGTATTTAGTGTATTCTAGCATCCTGAAGATGATTCCAGCAATAATTTCATTGTGCTTATGCTCATTTTGAAGATTTTGACATTTTCACCTAAAGTGCACAATCAGGCTGAAAACGCATTTAAAGCCATAAAAAGTTCATTTTGGCTCTCACACCTAAACTAAACGTTGTAGACTCAAAATTTTTGCTGTATTTAGTGTATTCTAGCATCCTGAAGATGATTCCAGCATTAATTTCATTGTGCTTATGCTCATTTTGAAGATTTTGACATTTTCACATTAAGTGTACAATCAGGGGCTGAAAACGCGTTTAAAGCAATAAAAAGTTCATTTTGGTTCTCACACCTAAACTAAACGTTATAGACTCAAAATTTTTGCTGTATTTAGTGTATTCTAGCATCCTGAAGATAATTCCAGCATTAATTTCATTGTGCTAATGCTCATTTTGAAGATTTTGACATTTTCACCTTAAGTGTACAATCAGGGGCTGAAAACGCGTTTAAAGCAATAAAAAGTTCATTTTGGCTCTCACACCTAAACTAAACGTTGTAAACTCAAATTTTTTGCTGTATTTACTGTATTCTAGCATCCTGAAGATGATTCCAGCATTAATTTCATCGTGCTTATGCTCATTTTGAAGATTTTGACATTTTCACCTAAAGTGCACAATCAGGCTGAAAACGCATTTAAAGCAATAAAAAGTTCATTTTGGCTCTCACACCTAAACTAAACGTTGTAGACTCAAAATTTTTGCTGTATTTAGTGTATTCTAGCATCCTGAAGATGATTCCAGCATTAATTTCATTGTGCTTATGCTCATTTTGAAGATTTTGACATTTTCACCTTAAGTGTACAATCAGGGGCTGAAAACGCGTTTAAAGCAATAAAAAGTTCATTTTGGCTCTCACACCTAAACTAAACGTTATAGACTCAAAATTTTTGCTGTATTTAGTGTATTTTAGCATCCTGAAGATGATTCCAGCATTAATTTCATTGTGCTTATGCTCATTTTTAAGATTTTGACATTTTCACCTTAAGTGTACAATCAGGGGCTGAAAACGCGTTTAAAGCAATTAAAAGTTCATTTTGGCTCTCACACCTAAACTAAACGTAGTAGACTCAAAATTTTTGCTGTATTCAGTGTATTCTAGCATCCTGAAGATGATTCCAGCATTAATTTCATCGTGCTTATGCTCATTTTGAAGATTTTGACATTTTCACCTAAAGTGCACAATCAGGCTGAAAACGCATTTAAAGCAATAAAAAGTTCATTTTGGCTCACACACCTAAAATAAACGTTGTAGACTCAAAATTTTTGCTGTATTTAGTGTATTCTAGCATCCTGAATATGATTCCAGCATTAATTTCATTGTGCTTATGCTCATTTTGAAGATTTTGACATTTTCACCTTAAGTGTACAATCAGGGGCTGAAAACGCGTTTAAAGCAATAAAAAGTTCATTTTGGCTCTCAAACCTAAACTAAACGTTGTAGACTCAAAATTTTTGCTGTATTCAGTGTATTCTAGCATCCTGAAGATGATTCCAGCATTAATTTCATCGTGCTTTTGCTCATTTTGAAGATTTTGACATTTTCACCTTAAGTGTACAATCAGGGGCTGAAAACGCGTTTAAAGCAATAAAAAGTTCATTTTGGCTCTCACACCTAAACTAAACGTTGTAGACTCAAAATTTTTGCTGTATTTAGTGTATTCTAGCATCCTGAAGATGATTCCAGCAATAATTTCATTGTGCTTATGCTCATTTTGAAGATTTTGACATTTTCACCTAAAGTGCACAATCAGGCTGAAAACGCATTTAAAGCCATAAAAAGTTCATTTTGGCTCTCACACCTAAACTAAACGTTGTAGACTCAAAATTTTTGCTGTATTTAGTGTATTCTAGCATCCTGAAGATGATTCCAGCATTAATTTCATTGTGCTTATGCTCATTTTGAATATTTTGACATTTTCACCTAAAGTGCACAATCAGGCTGAAAACGCATTTAAAGCAATAAATAGTTCATTTTGGCTCTCACACCTAAACTAAACGTTGTAGACTCAAAATTTTTGCTGTATTTAGTGTATTCTAGCATCCTGAAGATGATTCCAGCATTAATTTCATTGTGCTTATGCTCATTTTGAAGATTTTGACATTTTCACCTTAAGTGTACAATCAGGGGCTGAAAACGCGTTTAAAGCAATAAAAAGTTCATTTTGGCTCTCACACCTAAACTAAACGTTATAGACTCAAAATTTTTGCTGTATTTAGTGTATTTTAGCATCCTGAAGATGATTCCAGCATTAATTTCATTGTGCTTATGCTCATTTTTAAGATTTTGACATTTTCACCTTAAGTGTACAATCAGGGGCTGAAAACGCGTTTAAAGCAATTAAAAGTTCATTTTGGCTCTCACACCTAAACTAAACGTAGTAGACTCAAAATTTTTGCTGTATTCAGTGTATTCTAGCATCCTGAAGATGATTCCAGCATTAATTTCATCGTGCTTATGCTCATTTTGAAGATTTTGACATTTTCACCTAAAGTGCACAATCAGGCTGAAAACGCATTTAAAGCAATAAAAAGTTCATTTTGGCTCTCACACCTAAACTAAACGTTGTAGACTCAAAATTTTTGCTGTATTTAGTGTATTCTAGCATCCTGAAGATGATTCCAGCATTAATTTCATTGTGCTTATGCTCATTTTGAAGATTTTGACATTTTCACCTTAAGTGTACAATCAGGGGCTGAAAACGCGTTTAAAGCAATAAAAAGTTCATTTTGGCTCTCACACCTAAACTAAACGTTGTAGACTCAAAAATTTTGCTGTATTTAGTGTATTCTAGCATCCTGAAGATGATTCCAGCAATAATTTCATTGTGCTTATGCTCATTTTGAAGATTTTGACATTTTCACCTAAAGTGCACAATCAGGCTGAAAACGCATTTAAAGCCATAAAAAGTTCATTTTGGCTCTCACACCTAAACTAAACGTTGTAGACTCAAAATTTTTGCTGTATTTAGTGTATTCTAGCATCCTGAAGATGATTCCAGCATTAATTTCATTGTGCTTATGCTCATTTTGAAGATTTTGACATTTTCACCTTAAGTGTACAATCAGGGGCTGAAAACGCGTTTAAAGCCATAAAAAGTTCATTTTGGCTCTCACACCTAAACTAAACGTTGTAGACTCAAAAATTTTGCTGTATTTAGTGTATTCTAGCATCCTGAAGATGATTCCAGCAATAATTTCATTGTGCTTATGCTCATTTTGAAGATTTTGACATTTTCACCTAAAGTGCACAATCAGGCTGAAAACGCATTTAAAGCCATAAAAAGTTCATTTTGGCTCTCACACCTAAACTAAACGTTGTAGACTCAAAATTTTTGCTGTATTTAGTGTATTCTAGCATCCTGAAGATGATTCCAGCATTAATTTCATTGTGCTTATGCTCATTTTGAAGATTTTGACATTTTCACATTAAGTGTACAATCAGGGGCTGAAAACGCGTTTAAAGCAATAAAAAGTTCATTTTGGTTCTCACACCTAAACTAAACGTTATAGACTCAAAATTTTTGCTGTATTTAGTGTATTCTAGCATCCTGAAGATAATTCCAGCATTAATTTCATTGTGCTAATGCTCATTTTGAAGATTTTGACATTTTCACCTTAAGTGTACAATCAGGGGCTGAAAACGCGTTTAAAGCAATAAAAAGTTCATTTTGGCTCTCACACCTAAACTAAACGTTGTAAACTCAAATTTTTTGCTGTATTTACTGTATTCTAGCATCCTGAAGATGATTCCAGCATTAATTTCATCGTGCTTATGCTCATTTTGAAGATTTTGACATTTTCACCTAAAGTGCACAATCAGGCTGAAAACGCATTTAAAGCAATAAAAAGTTCATTTTGGCTCTCACACCTAAAATAAACGTTGTAGACTCAAAATTTTTGCTGTATTTAGTGTATTCTAGCATCCTGAAGATGATTCCAGCATTAATTTCATTGTGCTTATGCTCATTTTGAAGATTTTGGCATTTTCACCTTAAGTGTACAATCAGGGGCTGAAAACGCGTTTAAAGCAATAAAAAGTTCATTTTGGCTCTCACACCTAAACTAAACGTTATAGACTCAAAATTTTTGCTGTATTTAGTGTATTTTAGCATCCTGAAGATGATTCCAGCATTAATTTCATTGTGCTTATGCTCATTTTTAAGATTTTGACATTTTCACCTTAAGTGTACAATCAGGGGCTGAAAACGCGTTTAAAGCAATTAAAAGTTCATTTTGGCTCTCACACCTAAACTAAACGTAGTAGACTCAAAATTTTTGCTGTATTCAGTGTATTCTAGCATCCTGAAGATGATTCCAGCATTAATTTCATCGTGCTTATGCTCATTTTGAAGATTTTGACATTTTCACCTTAAGTGTACAATCAGGGGCTGAAAACGCGTTTAAAGCAATAAAAAGTTCATTTTGGCTCTCAAACCTAAACTAAACGTTGTAGACTCAAAATTTTTGCTGTATTCAGTGTATTCTAGCATCCTGAAGATGATTCCAGCATTAATTTCATCGTGCTTTTGCTCATTTTGAAGATTTTGACATTTTCACCTTAAGTGTACAATCAGGGGCTGAAAACGCGTTTACAGCAATAAAAAGTTCATTTTGGCTCTCACACCTAAACTAAACGTTGTAGACTCAAAATTTTTGCTGTATTTAGTGTATTCTAGCATCCTGAAGATGATTCCAGCAATAATTTCATTGTGCTTATGCTCATTTTGAAGATTTTGACATTTTCACCTAAAGTGCACAATCAGGCTGAAAACGCATTTAAAGCCATAAAAAGTTCATTTTGGCTCTCACACCTAAACTAAACGTTGTAGACTCAAAATTTTTGCTGTATTTAGTGTATTCTAGCATCCTGAAGATGATTCCAGCATTAATTTCATTGTGCTTATGCTCATTTTGAATATTTTGACATTTTCACGTAAAGTGCACAATCAGGCTGAAAACGCATTTAAAGCAATAAAAAGTTCATTTTGGCTCTCACACCTAAACTAAACGTTGTAGACTCAAAATTTTTGCTGTATTTAGTGTATTCTAGCATCCTGAAGATGATTCCAGCATTAATTTCATTGTGCTTATGCTCATTTTGAAGATTTTGACATTTTCACCTTACGTGTACAATCAGGGGCTGAAAACGCGTTTAAAGCAATAAAAAGTTCATTTTGGCTCTCACACCTAAACTAAACGTTGTAGACTCAAAAATTTTGCTGTATTTAGTGTATTCTAGCATCCTGAAGATGATTCCAGCAATAATTTCATTGTGCTTATGCTCATTTTGAAGATTTTGACATTTTCACCTAAAGTGCACAATCAGGCTGAAAACGCATTTAAAGCCATAAAAAGTTCATTTTGGCTCTCACACCTAAACTAAACGTTGTAGACTCAAATTTTTTGCTGTATTTAGTGTATTCTAGCATCCTGAAGATGATTCCAGCATTAATTTCATTGTGCTTATGCTCATTTTGAAGATTTTGACATTTTCACATTAAGTGTACAATCAGGGGCTGAAAACGCGTTTAAAGCAATAAAAAGTTCATTTTGGCTCTCACACCTAAACTAAACGTTATAGACTCAAAATTTTTGCTGTATTTAGTGTATTCTAGCATCCTGAAGATAATTCCAGCATTAATTTCATTGTGCTAATGCTCATTTTGAAGATTTTGACATTTTCACCTTAAGTGTACAATCAGGGGCTGAAAACGCGTTTAAAGCAATAAAAAGTTCATTTTGGCTCTCACACCTAAACTAAACGTTGTAAACTCAAATTTTTTGCTGTATTTACTGTATTCTAGCATCCTGAAGATGATTCCAGCATTAATTTCATCGTGCTTATGCTCATTTTGAAGATTTTGACATTTTCACCTAAAGTGCACAATCAGGCTGAAAACGCATTTAAAGCAATAAAAAGTTCATTTTGGCTCTCACACCTAAACTAAACGTTGTAGACTCAAAATTTTTGCTGTATTTAGTGTATTCTAGCATCCTGAAGATGATTCCAGCATTAATTTCATTGTGCTTATGCTCATTTTGAAGATTTTGACATTTTCACCTTAAGTGTACAATCAGGGGCTGAAAACGCGTTTAAAGCAATAAAAAGTTCATTTTGGCTCTCACACCTAAACTAAACGTTATAGACTCAAAATTTTTGCTGTATTTAGTGTATTTTAGCATCCTGAAGATGATTCCAGCATTAATTTCATTGTGCTTATGCTCATTTTTAAGATTTTGACATTTCCACCTTAAGTGTACAATCAGGGGCTGAAAACGCGTTTAAAGCAATTAAAAGTTCATTTTGGCTCTCACACCTAAACTAAACGTAGTAGACTCAAAATTTTTGCTGTATTCAGTGTATTCTAGCATCCTGAAGATGATTCCAGCATTAATTTCATCGTGCTTATGCTCATTTTGAAGATTTTGACATTTTCACCTAAAGTGCAATCAGGCTGAAAACGCATTTAAAGCAATAAAAAGTTCATTTTGGCTCACACACCTAAAATAAACGTTGTAGACTCAAAATTTTTGCTGTATTTAGTGTATTCTAGCATCCTGAATATGATTCCAGCATTAATTTCATTGTGCTTATGCTCATTTTGAAGATTTTGACATTTTCACCTTAAGTGTACAATCAGGGGCTGAAAACGCGTTTAAAGCAATAAAAAGTTCATTTTGGCTCTCAAACCTAAACTAAACGTTGTAGACTCAAAATTTTTGCTGTATTCAGTGTATTCTAGCATCCTGAAGATGATTCCAGCATTAATTTCATCGTGCTTTTGCTCATTTTGAAGATTTTGACATTTTCACCTAAAGTGCACAATCAGGCTGAAAACGCATTTAAAGCCATAAAAAGTTCATTTTGGCTCTCACACCTAAACTAAACGTTGTAGACTCAAAATTTTTGCTGTATTTAGTGTATTCTAGCATCCTGAAGATGATTCCAGCATTAATTTCATTGTGCTTATGCTCATTTTGAATATTTTGACATTTTCACCTAAAGTGCACAATCAGGCTGAAAACGCATTTAAAGCAATAAAAAGTTCATTTTGGCTCTCACACCTAAACTAAACGTTGTAGACTCAAAAATTTTGCTGTATTTAGTGTATTTTAGCATCCTGAAGATGATTCCAGCATTAATTTCATTGTGCTTATGCTCATTTTTAAGATTTTGACATTTTCACCTTAAGTGTACAATCAGGGGCTGAAAACGCGTTTAAAGCAATTAAAAGTTAATTTTGGCTCTCACACCTAAACTAAACGTAGTAGACTCAAAATTTTTGCTGTATTCAGTGTATTCTAGAATCCTGAAGATGATTCCAGCATTAATTTCATCGTGCTTATGCTCATTTTGAAGATTTTGACATTTTCACCTAAAGTGCACAATCAGGCTGAAAACGCATTTAAAGCAATAAAAAGTTCATTTTGGCTCACACACCTAAAATAAACGTTGTATACTCAAAATTTTTGCTGTATTTAGTGTATTCTAGCATCCTGAATATGATTCCAGCATTAATTTCATTGTGCTTATGCTCATTTTGAAGATTTTGACATTTTCACCTTAAGTGTACAATCAGGGGCTGAAAACGCGTTTAAAGCAATAAAAAGTTCATTTTGGCTCTCACACCTAAACTAAACGTTGTAGACTCAAAATTTTTGCTGTATTCAGTGTATTCTAGCATCCTGAAGATGATTCCAGCATTAATTTCATCGTGCTTATGCTCATTTTGAAGATTTTGACATTTTCACCTTAAGTGTACAATCAGGGGCTGAAAACGCGTTTAAAGCAATAAAAAGTTCATTTTGGCTCTCACACCTAAACTAAACGTTGTAGACTCAAAATTTTTGCTGTATTTAGTGTATTCTAGCATCCTGAAGATGATTCCAGCATTAATTTCATTGTGCTTATGCTCATTTTGAAGATTTTGACATTTTCACCTTAAGTGTACAATCAGGGGCTGAAAACGCGTTTAAAGCAATAAAAAGTTCATTTTGGCTCTCACACCTAAACTAAATGTTATAGACTCAAAATTTTTGCTGTATTTAGTGTATTCTAGCATCCTGAAGATAATTCCAGCATTAATTTCATTGTGCTTATGCTCATTTTGAAGATTTTGACATTTTCACCTAAAGTGCACAATCAGGCTGAAAACGCATTTAAAGCCATAAAAAGTTCATTTTGGCTCTCACACCTAAACTAAACGTTGTAGACTCAAAATTTTTGCTGTATTTAGTGTATTCTAGCATCCTGAAGATGATTCCAGCATTAATTTCATTGTGCTTATGCTCATTTTGAAGATTTTGACATTTTCACCTAAAGTGCACAATCAGGCTGAAAACGCATTTAAAGCAATAAAAAGTTCATTTTGGCTCTCACACCTAAACTAAACGTTATAGACTCAAAATTTTTGCTGTATTTAGTGTATTCTAGCATCCTGAAGATAATTCCAGCATTAATTTCATTGTGCTAATGCTCATTTTGAAGATTTTGACATTTTTACCTTAAGTGTACAATCAGGGGCTGAAAACGCGTTTAAAGCAATAAAAAGTTCATTTTGGCTCTAACACCTAAACTAAACGTTGTAAACTCAAATTTTTTGCTGTATTTACTGTATTCTAGCATCCTGAAGATGATTCCAGCATTAATTTCATCGTGCTTATGCTCATTTTGAAGATTTTGACATTTTCACCTAAAGTGCACAATCAGGCTGAAAACGCATTTAAAGCAATAAAAAGTTCATTTTGGCTCTCACACCTAAACTAAACGTTGTAGACTCAAAATTTTTGCTGTATTTAGTGTATTCTAGCATCCTGAAGATGATTCCAGCATTAATTTCATTGTGCTTATGCTCATTTTGAAGATTTTGGCATTTTCACCTTAAGTGTACAATCAGGGGCTGAAAACGCGTTTAAAGCAATAAAAAGTTCATTTTGGCTCTCACACCTAAACTAAACGTTATAGACTCAAAATTTTTGCTGTATTTAGTGTATTTTAGCATCCTGAAGATGATTCCAGCATTAATTTCATTGTGCTTATGCTCATTTTTAAGATTTTGACATTTTCACCTTAAGTGCACAATCAGGGGCTGAAAACGCGTTTAAAGCAATTAAAAGTTCATTTTGGCTCTCACACCTAAACTAAACGTAGTAGACTCAAAATTTTTGCTGTATTCAGTGTATTCTAGCATCCTGAAGATGATTCCAGCATTAATTTCATCGTGCTTATGCTCATTTTGAAGATTTTGACATTTTCACCTAAAGTGCACAATCAGGCTGAAAACGCATTTAAAGCAATAAAAAGTTCATTTTGGCTCTAACACCTAAACTAAACGTTGTAAACTCAAATTTTTTGCTGTATTTACTGTATTCTAGCATCCTGAAGATGATTCCAGCATTAATTTCATTGTGCTTATGCTCATTTTTAAGATTTTGACATTTTCACCTTAAGTGTACAATCAGGGGCTGAAAACGCGTTTAAAGCAATTAAAAGTTCATTTTGGCTCTCACACCTAAACTAAACGTAGTAGACTCAAAATTTTTGCTGTATTCAGTGTATTCTAGCATCCTGAAGATGATTCCAGCATTAATTTCATCGTGCTTATGCTCATTTTGAAGATTTTGACATTTTCACCTAAAGTGCACAATCAGGCTGAAAACGCATTTAAAGCAATAAAAAGTTCATTTTGGCTCTCACACCTAAACTAAACGTTGTAGACTCAAAATTTTTGCTGTATTTAGTGTATTCTAGCATCCTGAAGATGATTCCAGCATTAATTTCATTGTGCTTATGCTCATTTTGAAGATTTTGACATTTTCACCTTAAGTGTACAATCAGGGGCTGAAAACGCATTTAAAGCAATAAAAAGTTCATTTTGGCTCTCACACCTAAACTAAACGTTGTAGACTCAAAATTTTTGCTGTATTTAGTGTATTCTAGCATCCTGAAGATGATTCCAGCAATAATTTCATTGTGCTTATGCTCATTTTGAAGATTTTGACATTTTCACCTTAAGTGCACAATCAGGCTGAAAACGCATTTAAAGCAATAAAAAGTTCATTTTGGCTCTCACACCTAAACTAAACGTTGTAGACTCAAAATTTTTGCTGTATTTAGTGTATTCTAGCATCCTGAAGATGATTCCAGCATTAATTTCATTGTGCTTATGCTCATTTTGAAGATTTTGACATTTTCACCTTAAGTGTACAATCAGGGGCTGAAAACGCGTTTAAAGCAATAAAAAGTTCATTTTGGCTCTCACACCTAAACTAAACGTTATAGACTCAAAATTTTTGCTGTATTTAGTGTATTTTAGCATCCTGAAGATGATTCCAGCATTAATTTCATTGTGCTTATGCTCATTTTTAAGATTTTGACATTTTCACCTTAAGTGTACAATCAGGGGCTGAAAACGCGTTTAAAGCAATTAAAAGTTCATTTTGGCTCTCACACCTAAACTAAACGTAGTAGACTCAAAATTTTTGCTGTATTCAGTGTATTCTAGCATCCTGAAGATGATTCCAGCATTAATTTCATCGTGCTTATGCTCATTTTGAAGATTTTGACATTTTCACCTAAAGTGCACAATCAGGCTGAAAACGCATTTAAAGCAATAAAAAGTTCATTTTGGCTCTAACACCTAAACTAAACGTTGTAAACTCAAATTTTTTGCTGTATTTACTGTATTCTAGCATCCTGAAGATGATTCCAGCATTAATTTCATTGTGCTTATGCTCATTTTTAAGATTTTGACATTTTCACCTTAAGTGTACAATCAGGGGCTGAAAACGCGTTTAAAGCAATTAAAAGTTCATTTTGGCTCTCACACCTAAACTAAACGTAGTAGACTCAAAATTTTTGCTGTATTCAGTGTATTCTAGCATCCTGAAGATGATTCCAGCATTAATTTCATCGTGCTTATGCTCATTTTGAAGATTTTGACATTTTCACCTAAAGTGCACAATCAGGCTGAAAACGCATTTAAAGCAATAAAAAGTTCATTTTGGCTCTCACACCTAAACTAAACGTTGTAGACTCAAAATTTTTGCTGTATTTAGTGTATTCTAGCATCCTGAAGATGATTCCAGCATTAATTTCATTGTGCTTATGCTCATTTTGAAGATTTTGACATTTTCACATTAAGTGTACAATCAGGGGCTGAAAACGCGTTTAAAGCAATAAAAAGTTCATTTTGGCTCTCACACCTAAACTAAACGTTATAGACTCAAAATTTTTGCTGTATTTAGTGTATTCTAGCATCCTGAAGATGATTCCAGCATTAATTTCATTGTGCTTATGCTCATTTTGAAGATTTTGACATTTTCACATTAAGTGTACAATCAGGGGCTGAAAACGCGTTTAAAGCAATAAAAAGTTCATTTTGGCTCTCACACCTAAACTAAACGTTATAGACTCAAAATTTTTGCTGTATTTAGTGTATTCTAGCATCCTGAAGATAATTCCAGCATTAATTTCATTGTGCTAATGCTCATTTTGAAGATTTTGACATTTTCACCTTAAGTGTACAATCAGGGGCTGAAAACGCGTTTAAAGCAATTAAAAGTTCATTTTGGCTCTCACACCTAAACTAAACGTAGTAGACTCAAAATTTTTGCTGTATTCAGTGTATTCTAGCATCCTGAAGATGATTCCAGCATTAATTTCATCGTGCTTATGCTCATTTTGAAGATTTTGACATTTTCACCTAAAGTGCAATCAGGCTGAAAACGCATTTAAAGCAATAAAAAGTTCATTTTGGCTCACACACCTAAAATAAACGTTGTAGACTCAAAATTTTTGCTGTATTTAGTGTATTCTAGCATCCTGAATATGATTCCAGCATTAATTTCATTGTGCTTATGCTCATTTTGAAGATTTTGACATTTTCACCTTAAGTGTACAATCAGGGGCTGAAAACGCGTTTAAAGCAATAAAAAGTTCATTTTGGCTCTCACACCTAAACTAAACGTTATAGACTCAAAATTTTTGCTGTATTTAGTGTATTTTATTATCCTGAAGATGATTCCAGCATTAATTTCATTGTGCTTATGCTCATTTTTAAGATTTTGACATTTTCACCTTAAGTGTACAATCAGGGGCTGAAAACGCGTTTAAAGCAATTAAAAGTTCATTTTGGCTCTCACACCTAAACTAAACGTAGTAGACTCAAAATTTTTGCTGTATTCAGTGTATTCTAGCATCCTGAAGATGATTCCAGCATTAATTTCATCGTGCTTATGCTCATTTTGAAGATTTTGACATTTTCACCTAAAGTGCACAATCAGGCTGAAAACGCATTTAAAGCAATAAAAAGTTCATTTTGGCTCTCACACCTAAACTAAACGTTGTAGACTCAAAATTTTTGCTGTATTTAGTGTATTCTAGCATCCTGAAGATGATTCCAGCATTAATTTCATTGTGCTTATGCTCATTTTGAAGATTTTGACATTTTCACCTTAAGTGTACAATCAGGGGCTGAAAACGCGTTTAAAGCAATAAAAAGTTCATTTTGGCTCTCACACCTAAACTAAACGTTGTAGACTCAAAAATTTTGCTGTATTTAGTGTATTCTAGCATCCTGAAGATGATTCCAGCAATAATTTCATTGTGCTTATGCTCATTTTGAAGATTTTGACATTTTCACCTAAAGTGCACAATCAGGCTGAAAACGCATTTAAAGCCATAAAAAGTTCATTTTGGCTCTCACACCTAAACTAAACGTTGTAGACTCAAAATTTTTGCTGTATTTAGTGTATTCTAGCATCCTGAAGATGATTCCAGCATTAATTTCATTGTGCTTATGCTCATTTTGAAGATTTTGACATTTTCACCTTAAGTGTACAATCAGGGGCTGAAAACGCGTTTAAAGCCATAAAAAGTTCATTTTGGCTCTCACACCTAAACTAAACGTTGTAGACTCAAAAATTTTGCTGTATTTAGTGTATTCTAGCATCCTGAAGATGATTCCAGCAATAATTTCATTGTGCTTATGCTCATTTTGAAGATTTTGACATTTTCACCTAAAGTGCACAATCAGGCTGAAAACGCATTTAAAGCCATAAAAAGTTCATTTTGGCTCTCACACCTAAACTAAACGTTGTAGACTCAAAATTTTTGCTGTATTTAGTGTATTCTAGCATCCTGAAGATGATTCCAGCATTAATTTCATTGTGCTTATGCTCATTTTGAAGATTTTGACATTTTCACATTAAGTGTACAATCAGGGGCTGAAAACGCGTTTAAAGCAATAAAAAGTTCATTTTGGTTCTCACACCTAAACTAAACGTTATAGACTCAAAATTTTTGCTGTATTTAGTGTATTCTAGCATCCTGAAGATAATTCCAGCATTAATTTCATTGTGCTAATGCTCATTTTGAAGATTTTGACATTTTCACCTTAAGTGTACAATCAGGGGCTGAAAACGCGTTTAAAGCAATAAAAAGTTCATTTTGGCTCTCACACCTAAACTAAACGTTGTAAACTCAAATTTTTTGCTGTATTTACTGTATTCTAGCATCCTGAAGATGATTCCAGCATTAATTTCATCGTGCTTATGCTCATTTTGAAGATTTTGACATTTTCACCTAAAGTGCACAATCAGGCTGAAAACGCATTTAAAGCAATAAAAAGTTCATTTTGGCTCTCACACCTAAACTAAACGTTGTAGACTCAAAATTTTTGCTGTATTTAGTGTATTCTAGCATCCTGAAGATGATTCCAGCATTAATTTCATTGTGCTTATGCTCATTTTGAAGATTTTGACATTTTCACCTTAAGTGTACAATCAGGGGCTGAAAACGCGTTTAAAGCAATAAAAAGTTCATTTTGGCTCTCACACCTAAACTAAACGTTATAGACTCAAAATTTTTGCTGTATTTAGTGTATTTTAGCATCCTGAAGATGATTCCAGCATTAATTTCATTGTGCTTATGCTCATTTTTAAGATTTTGACATTTTCACCTTAAGTGTACAATCAGGGGCTGAAAACGCGTTTAAAGCAATTAAAAGTTCATTTTGGCTCTCACACCTAAACTAAACGTAGTAGACTCAAAATTTTTGCTGTATTCAGTGTATTCTAGCATCCTGAAGATGATTCCAGCATTAATTTCATCGTGCTTATGCTCATTTTGAAGATTTTGACATTTTCACCTAAAGTGCACAATCAGGCTGAAAACGCATTTAAAGCAATAAAAAGTTCATTTTGGCTCACACACCTAAAATAAACGTTGTAGACTCAAAATTTTTGCTGTATTTAGTGTATTCTAGCATCCTGAATATGATTCCAGCATTAATTTCATTGTGCTTATGCTCATTTTGAAGATTTTGACATTTTCACCTTAAGTGTACAATCAGGGGCTGAAAACGCGTTTAAAGCAATAAAAAGTTCATTTTGGCTCTCAAACCTAAACTAAACGTTGTAGACTCAAAATTTTTGCTGTATTCAGTGTATTCTAGCATCCTGAAGATGATTCCAGCATTAATTTCATCGTGCTTTTGCTCATTTTGAAGATTTTGACATTTTCACCTTAAGTGTACAATCAGGGGCTGAAAACGCGTTTAAAGCAATAAAAAGTTCATTTTGGCTCTCACACCTAAACTAAACGTTGTAGACTCAAAATTTTTGCTGTATTTAGTGTATTCTAGCATCCTGAAGATGATTCCAGCAATAATTTCATTGTGCTTATGCTCATTTTGAAGATTTTGACATTTTCACCTAAAGTGCACAATCAGGCTGAAAACGCATTTAAAGCCATAAAAAGTTCATTTTGGCTCTCACACCTAAACTAAACGTTGTAGACTCAAAATTTTTGCTGTATTTAGTGTATTCTAGCATCCTGAAGATGATTCCAGCATTAATTTCATTGTGCTTATGCTCATTTTGAATATTTTGACATTTTCACCTAAAGTGCACAATCAGGCTGAAAACGCATTTAAAGCAATAAATAGTTCATTTTGGCTCTCACACCTAAACTAAACGTTGTAGACTCAAAATTTTTGCTGTATTTAGTGTATTCTAGCATCCTGAAGATGATTCCAGCATTAATTTCATTGTGCTTATGCTCATTTTGAAGATTTTGACATTTTCACCTTAAGTGTACAATCAGGGGCTGAAAACGCGTTTAAAGCAATAAAAAGTTCATTTTGGCTCTCACACCTAAACTAAACGTTATAGACTCAAAATTTTTGCTGTATTTAGTGTATTTTAGCATCCTGAAGATGATTCCAGCATTAATTTCATTGTGCTTATGCTCATTTTTAAGATTTTGACATTTTCACCTTAAGTGTACAATCAGGGGCTGAAAACGCGTTTAAAGCAATTAAAAGTTCATTTTGGCTCTCACACCTAAACTAAACGTAGTAGACTCAAAATTTTTGCTGTATTCAGTGTATTCTAGCATCCTGAAGATGATTCCAGCATTAATTTCATCGTGCTTATGCTCATTTTGAAGATTTTGACATTTTCACCTAAAGTGCACAATCAGGCTGAAAACGCATTTAAAGCAATAAAAAGTTCATTTTGGCTCTCACACCTAAACTAAACGTTGTAGACTCAAAATTTTTGCTGTATTTAGTGTATTCTAGCATCCTGAAGATGATTCCAGCATTAATTTCATTGTGCTTATGCTCATTTTGAAGATTTTGACATTTTCACCTTAAGTGTACAATCAGGGGCTGAAAACGCGTTTAAAGCAATAAAAAGTTCATTTTGGCTCTCACACCTAAACTAAACGTTGTAGACTCAAAAATTTTGCTGTATTTAGTGTATTTTAGCATCCTGAAGATGATTCCAGCAATAATTTCATTGTGCTTATGCTCATTTTGAAGATTTTGACATTTTCACCTAAAGTGCACAATCAGGCTGAAAACGCATTTAAAGCCATAAAAAGTTCATTTTGGCTCTCACACCTAAACTAAACGTTGTAGACTCAAAATTTTTGCTGTATTTAGTGTATTCTAGCATCCTGAAGATGATTCCAGCATTAATTTCATTGTGCTTATGCTCATTTTGAAGATTTTGACATTTTCACCTTAAGTGTACAATCAGGGGCTGAAAACGCGTTTAAAGCCATAAAAAGTTCATTTTGGCTCTCACACCTAAACTAAACGTTGTAGACTCAAAAATTTTGCTGTATTTAGTGTATTCTAGCATCCTGAAGATGATTCCAGCAATAATTTCATTGTGCTTATGCTCATTTTGAAGATTTTGACATTTTCACCTAAAGTGCACAATCAGGCTGAAAACGCATTTAAAGCCATAAAAAGTTCATTTTGGCTCTCACACCTAAACTAAACGTTGTAGACTCAAAATTTTTGCTGTATTTAGTGTATTCTAGCATCCTGAAGATGATTCCAGCATTAATTTCATTGTGCTTATGCTCATTTTGAAGATTTTGACATTTTCACATTAAGTGTACAATCAGGGGCTGAAAACGCGTTTAAAGCAATAAAAAGTTCATTTTGGTTCTCACACCTAAACTAAACGTTATAGACTCAAAATTTTTGCTGTATTTAGTGTATTCTAGCATCCTGAAGATAATTCCAGCATTAATTTCATTGTGCTAATGCTCATTTTGAAGATTTTGACATTTTCACCTTAAGTGTACAATCAGGGGCTGAAAACGCGTTTAAAGCAATAAAAAGTTCATTTTGGCTCTCACACCTAAACTAAACGTTGTAAACTCAAATTTTTTGCTGTATTTACTGTATTCTAGCATCCTGAAGATGATTCCAGCATTAATTTCATCGTGCTTATGCTCATTTTGAAGATTTTGACATTTTCACCTAAAGTGCACAATCAGGCTGAAAACGCATTTAAAGCAATAAAAAGTTCATTTTGGCTCTCACACCTAAACTAAACGTTGTAGACTCAAAATTTTTGCTGTATTTAGTGTATTCTAGCATCCTGAAGATGATTCCAGCATTAATTTCATTGTGCTTATGCTCATTTTGAAGATTTTGGCATTTTCACCTTAAGTGTACAATCAGGGGCTGAAAACGCGTTTAAAGCAATAAAAAGTTCATTTTGGCTCTCACACCTAAACTAAACGTTATAGACTCAAAATTTTTGCTGTATTTAGTGTATTTTAGCATCCTGAAGATGATTCCAGCATTAATTTCATTGTGCTTATGCTCATTTTTAAGATTTTGACATTTTCACCTTAAGTGTACAATCAGGGGCTGAAAACGCGTTTAAAGCAATTAAAAGTTCATTTTGGCTCTCACACCTAAACTAAACGTAGTAGACTCAAAATTTTTGCTGTATTCAGTGTATTCTAGCATCCTGAAGATGATTCCAGCATTAATTTCATCGTGCTTATGCTCATTTTGAAGATTTTGACATTTTCACCTTAAGTGTACAATCAGGGGCTGAAAACGCGTTTAAAGCAATAAAAAGTTCATTTTGGCTCTCAAACCTAAACTAAACGTTGTAGACTCAAAATTTTTGCTGTATTCAGTGTATTCTAGCATCCTGAAGATGATTCCAGCATTAATTTCATTGTGCTTATGCTCATTTTGAAGATTTTGACATTTTCACATTAAGTGTACAATCAGGGGCTGAAAACGCGTTTAAAGCAATAAAAAGTTCATTTTGGCTCTCACACCTAAACTAAACGTTGTAGACTCAAAATTTTTGCTGTATTTAGTGTATTCTAGCATCCTGAAGATGATTCCAGCAATAATTTCATTGTGCTTATGCTCATTTTGAAGATTTTGACATTTTCACCTAAAGTGCACAATCAGGCTGAAAACGCATTTAAAGCCATAAAAAGTTCATTTTGGCTCTCACACCTAAACTAAACGTTGTAGACTCAAAATTTTTGCTGTATTTAGTGTATTCTAGCATCCTGAAGATGATTCCAGCATTAATTTCATTGTGCTTATGCTCATTTTGAATATTTTGACATTTTCACGTAAAGTGCACAATCAGGCTGAAAACGCATTTAAAGCAATAAAAAGTTCATTTTGGCTCTCACACCTAAACTAAACGTTGTAGACTCAAAATTTTTGCTGTATTTAGTGTATTCTAGCATCCTGAAGATGATTCCAGCATTAATTTCATTGTGCTTATGCTCATTTTGAAGATTTTGACATTTTCACCTTACGTGTACAATCAGGGGCTGAAAACGCGTTTAAAGCAATAAAAAGTTCATTTTGGCTCTCACACCTAAACTAAACGTTGTAGACTCAAAAATTTTGCTGTATTTAGTGTATTCTAGCATCCTGAAGATGATTCCAGCAATAATTTCATTGTGCTTATGCTCATTTTGAAGATTTTGACATTTTCACCTAAAGTGCACAATCAGGCTGAAAACGCATTTAAAGCCATAAAAAGTTCATTTTGGCTCTCACACCTAAACTAAACGTTGTAGACTCAAATTTTTTGCTGTATTTAGTGTATTCTAGCATCCTGAAGATGATTCCAGCATTAATTTCATTGTGCTTATGCTCATTTTGAAGATTTTGACATTTTCACATTAAGTGTACAATCAGGGGCTGAAAACGCGTTTAAAGCAATAAAAAGTTCATTTTGGCTCTCACACCTAAACTAAACGTTATAGACTCAAAATTTTTGCTGTATTTAGTGTATTCTAGCATCCTGAAGATGATTCCAGCATTAATTTCATCGTGCTTATGCTCATTTTGAAGATTTTGACATTTTCACCTAAAGTGCACAATCAGGCTGAAAACGCATTTAAAGCAATAAAAAGTTCATTTTGGCTCTCACACCTAAACTAAACGTTGTAGACTCAAAATTTTTGCTGTATTTAGTGTATTCTAGCATCCTGAAGATGATTCCAGCATTAATTTCATTGTGCTTATGCTCATTTTGAAGATTTTGACATTTTCACCTTAAGTGTACAATCAGGGGCTGAAAACGCGTTTAAAGCAATAAAAAGTTCATTTTGGCTCTCACACCTAAACTAAACGTTATAGACTCAAAATTTTTGCTGTATTTAGTGTATTTTAGCATCCTGAAGATGATTCCAGCATTAATTTCATTGTGCTTATGCTCATTTTTAAGATTTTGACATTTCCACCTTAAGTGTACAATCAGGGGCTGAAAACGCGTTTAAAGCAATTAAAAGTTCATTTTGGCTCTCACACCTAAACTAAACGTAGTAGACTCAAAATTTTTGCTGTATTCAGTGTATTCTAGCATCCTGAAGATGATTCCAGCATTAATTTCATCGTGCTTATGCTCATTTTGAAGATTTTGACATTTTCACCTAAAGTGCAATCAGGCTGAAAACGCATTTAAAGCAATAAAAAGTTCATTTTGGCTCACACACCTAAAATAAACGTTGTAGACTCAAAATTTTTGCTGTATTTAGTGTATTCTAGCATCCTGAATATGATTCCAGCATTAATTTCATTGTGCTTATGCTCATTTTGAAGATTTTGACATTTTCACCTTAAGTGTACAATCAGGGGCTGAAAACGCGTTTAAAGCAATAAAAAGTTCATTTTGGCTCTCAAACCTAAACTAAACGTTGTAGACTCAAAATTTTTGCTGTATTCAGTGTATTCTAGCATCCTGAAGATGATTCCAGCATTAATTTCATCGTGCTTTTGCTCATTTTGAAGATTTTGACATTTTCATCTAAAGTGCACAATCAGGCTGAAAACGCATTTAAAGCCATAAAAAGTTCATTTTGGCTCTCACACCTAAACTAAACGTTGTAGACTCAAAATTTTTGCTGTATTTAGTGTATTCTAGCATCCTGAAGATGATTCCAGCATTAATTTCATTGTGCTTATGCTCATTTTGAATATTTTGACATTTTCACCTAAAGTGCACAATCAGGCTGAAAACGCATTTAAAGCAATAAAAAGTTCATTTTGGCTCTCACACCTAAACTAAACGTTGTAGACTCAAAAATTTTGCTGTATTTAGTGTATTTTAGCATCCTGAAGATGATTCCAGCATTAATTTCATTGTGCTTATGCTCATTTTTAAGATTTTGACATTTTCACCTTAAGTGTACAATCAGGGGCTGAAAACGCGTTTAAAGCAATTAAAAGTTAATTTTGGCTCTCACACCTAAACTAAACGTAGTAGACTCAAAATTTTTGCTGTATTCAGTGTATTCTAGAATCCTGAAGATGATTCCAGCATTAATTTCATCGTGCTTATGCTCATTTTGAAGATTTTGACATTTTCACCTAAAGTGCACAATCAGGCTGAAAACGCATTTAAAGCAATAAAAAGTTCATTTTGGCTCACACACCTAAAATAAACGTTGTATACTCAAAATTTTTGCTGTATTTAGTGTATTCTAGCATCCTGAATATGATTCCAGCATTAATTTCATTGTGCTTATGCTCATTTTGAAGATTTTGACATTTTCACCTTAAGTGTACAATCAGGGGCTGAAAACGCGTTTAAAGCAATAAAAAGTTCATTTTGGCTCTCACACCTAAACTAAACGTTGTAGACTCAAAATTTTTGCTGTATTCAGTGTATTCTAGCATCCTGAAGATGATTCCAGCATTAATTTCATCGTGCTTATGCTCATTTTGAAGATTTTGACATTTTCACCTTAAGTGTACAATCAGGGGCTGAAAACGCGTTTAAAGCAATAAAAAGTTCATTTGGCTCTCACACCTAAACTAAACGTTGTAGACTTAAAATTTTTGCTGTATTTAGTGTATTCTAGCATCCTGAAGATGATTCCAGCATTAATTTCATTGTGCTTATGCTCATTTTGAAGATTTTGACATTTTCACCTTAAGTGTACAATCAGGGGCTGAAAACGCGTTTAAAGCAATAAAAAGTTCATTTTGGCTCTCACACCTAAACTAAATGTTATAGACTCAAAATTTTTGCTGTATTTAGTGTATTCTAGCATCCTGAAGATAATTCCAGCATTAATTTCATTGTGCTTATGCTCATTTTGAAGATTTTGACATTTTCACCTAAAGTGCACAATCAGGCTGAAAACGCATTTAAAGCCATAAAAAGTTCATTTTGGCTCTCACACCTAAACTAAACGTTGTAGACTCAAAATTTTTGCTGTATTTAGTGTATTCTAGCATCCTGAAGATGATTCCAGCATTAATTTCATTGTGCTTATGCTCATTTTGAAGATTTTGACATTTTCACCTAAAGTGCACAATCAGGCTGAAAACGCATTTAAAGCAATAAAAAGTTCATTTTGGCTCTCACACCTAAACTAAACGTTATAGACTCAAAATTTTTGCTGTATTTAGTGTATTCTAGCATCCTGAAGATAATTCCAGCATTAATTTCATTGTGCTAATGCTCATTTTGAAGATTTTGACATTTTCACCTTAAGTGTACAATCAGGGGCTGAAAACGCGTTTAAAGCAATAAAAAGTTCATTTTGGCTCTAACACCTAAACTAAACGTTGTAAACTCAAATTTTTTGCTGTATTTACTGTATTCTAGCATCCTGAAGATGATTCCAGCATTAATTTCATCGTGCTTATGCTCATTTTGAAGATTTTGACATTTTCACCTAAAGTGCACAATCAGGCTGAAAACGCATTTAAAGCAATAAAAAGTTCATTTTGGCTCTCACACCTAAACTAAACGTTGTAGACTCAAAATTTTTGCTGTATTTAGTGTATTCTAGCATCCTGAAGATGATTCCAGCATTAATTTCATTGTGCTTATGCTCATTTTGAAGATTTTGGCATTTTCACCTTAAGTGTACAATCAGGGGCTGAAAACGCGTTTAAAGCAATAAAAAGTTCATTTTGGCTCTCACACCTAAACTAAACGTTATAGACTCAAAATTTTTGCTGTATTTAGTGTATTTTAGCATCCTGAAGATGATTCCAGCATTAATTTCATTGTGCTTATGCTCATTTTTAAGATTTTGACATTTTCACCTTAAGTGACTAATCAGGGGCTGAAAACGCGTTTAAAGCAATTAAAAGTTCATTTTGGCTCTCACACCTAAACTAAACGTAGTAGACTCAAAATTTTTGCTGTATTCAGTGTATTCTAGCATCCTGAAGATGATTCCAGCATTAATTTCATCGTGCTTATGCTCATTTTGAAGATTTTGACATTTTCACCTAAAGTGCACAATCAGGCTGAAAACGCATTTAAAGCAATAAAAAGTTCATTTTGGCTCTAACACCTAAACTAAACGTTGTAAACTCAAATTTTTTGCTGTATTTACTGTATTCTAGCATCCTGAAGATGATTCCAGCATTAATTTCATTGTGCTTATGCTCATTTTTAAGATTTTGACATTTTCACCTTAAGTGTACAATCAGGGGCTGAAAACGCGTTTAAAGCAATTAAAAGTTCATTTTGGCTCTCACACCTAAACTAAACGTAGTAGACTCAAAATTTTTGCTGTATTCAGTGTATTCTAGCATCCTGAAGATGATTCCAGCATTAATTTCATCGTGCTTATGCTCATTTTGAAGATTTTGACATTTTCACCTAAAGTGCACAATCAGGCTGAAAACGCATTTAAAGCAATAAAAAGTTCATTTTGGCTCTCACACCTAAACTAAACGTTGTAGACTCAAAATTTTTGCTGTATTTAGTGTATTCTAGCATCCTGAAGATGATTCCAGCATTAATTTCATTGTGCTTATGCTCATTTTGAAGATTTTGACATTTTCACCTTAAGTGTACAATCAGGGGCTGAAAACGCATTTAAAGCAATAAAAAGTTCATTTTGGCTCTCACACCTAAACTAAACGTTGTAGACTCAAAATTTTTGCTGTATTTAGTGTATTCTAGCATCCTGAAGATGATTCCAGCAATAATTTCATTGTGCTTATGCTCATTTTGAAGATTTTGACATTTTCACCTTAAGTGCACAATCAGGCTGAAAACGCATTTAAAGCCATAAAAAGTTCATTTTGGCTCTCACACCTAAACTAAACGTTGTAGACTCAAAATTTTTGCTGTATTTAGTGTATTCTAGCATCCTGAAGATGATTCCAGCATTAATTTCATTGTGCTTATGCTCATTTTGAAGATTTTGACATTTTCACATTAAGTGTACAATCAGGGGCTGAAAACGCGTTTAAAGCAATAAAAAGTTCATTTTGGCTCTCACACCTAAACTAAACGTTATAGACTCAAAATTTTTGCTGTATTTAGTGTATTCTAGCATCCTGAAGATAATTCCAGCATTAATTTCATTGTGCTAATGCTCATTTTGAAGATTTTGACATTTTAACCTTAAGTGTACAATCAGGGGCTGAAAACGCGTTTAAAGCAATAAAAAGTTTATTTTGGCTCTAACACCTAAACTAAACGTTGTAAACTCAAATTTTTTGCTGTATTTACTGTATTCTAGCATCCTGAAGATGATTCCAGCATTAATTTCATCGTGCTTATGCTCATTTTGAAGATTTTGACATTTTCACCTAAAGTGCACAATCAGGCTGAAAACGCATTTAAAGCAATAAAAAGTTCATTTTGGCTCTCACACCTAAACTAAACGTTGTAGACTCAAAATTTTTGCTGTATTTAGTGTATTCTAGCATCCTGAAGATGATTCCAGCATTAATTTCATTGTGCTTATGCTCATTTTGAAGATTTTGACATTTTCACCTTAAGTGTACAATCAGGGGCTGAAAACGCGTTTAAAGCAATAAAAAGTTCATTTTGGCTCTCACACCTAAACTAAACGTTATAGACTCAAAATTTTTGCTGTATTTAGTGTATTTTAGCATCCTGAAGATGATTCCAGCATTAATTTCATTGTGCTTATGCTCATTTTTAAGATTTTGACATTTTCACCTTAAGTGTACAATCAGGGGCTGAAAACGCGTTTAAAGCAATTAAAAGTTCATTTTGGCTCTCACACCTAAACTAAACGTAGTAGACTCAAAATTTTTGCTGTATTCAGTGTATTCTAGCATCCTGAAGATGATTCCAGCATTAATTTCATCGTGCTTATGCTCATTTTGAAGATTTTGACATTTTCACCTAAAGTGCACAATCAGGCTGAAAACGCATTTAAAGCAATAAAAAGTTCATTTTGGCTCTAACACCTAAACTAAACGTTGTAAACTCAAATTTTTTGCTGTATTTACTGTATTCTAGCATCCTGAAGATGATTCCAGCATTAATTTCATTGTGCTTATGCTCATTTTTAAGATTTTGACATTTTCACCTTAAGTGTACAATCAGGGGCTGAAAACGCGTTTAAAGCAATTAAAAGTTCATTTTGGCTCTCACACCTAAACTAAACGTAGTAGACTCAAAATTTTTGCTGTATTCAGTGTATTCTAGCATCCTGAAGATGATTCCAGCATTAATTTCATCGTGCTTATGCTCATTTTGAAGATTTTGACATTTTCACCTAAAGTGCACAATCAGGCTGAAAACGCATTTAAAGCAATAAAAAGTTCATTTTGGCTCTCACACCTAAACTAAACGTTGTAGACTCAAAATTTTTGCTGTATTTAGTGTATTCTAGCATCCTGAAGCTGATTCCAGCATTAATTTCATTGTGCTTATGCTCATTTTGAAGATTTTGACATTTTCACCTTAAGTGTACAATCAGGGGCTGAAAACGCATTTAAAGCAATAAAAAGTTCATTTTGGCTCTCACACCTAAACTAAACGTTGTAGACTCAAAAATTTTGCTGTATTTAGTGTATTCTAGCATCCTGAAGATGATTCCAGCAATAATTTCATTGTGCTTATGCTCATTTTGAAGATTTTGACATTTTCACCTAAAGTGCACAATCAGGCTGAAAACGCATTTAAAGCCATAAAAAGTTCATTTTGGCTCTCACACCTAAACTAAACGTTGTAGACTCAAAATTTTTGCTGTATTTAGTGTATTCTAGCATCCTGAAGATGATTCCAGCATTAATTTCATTGTGCTTATGCTCATTTTGAAGATTTTGACATTTTCACATTAAGTGTACAATCAGGGGCTGAAAACGCGTTTAAAGCAATAAAAAGTTCATTTTGGCTCTCACACCTAAACTAAACGTTATAGACTCAAAATTTTTGCTGTATTTAGTGTATTCTAGCATCCTGAAGATGATTCCAGCATTAATTTCATTGTGCTTATGCTCATTTTGAAGATTTTGACATTTTCACATTAAGTGTACAATCAGGGGCTGAAAACGCGTTTAAAGCAATAAAAAGTTCATTTTGGCTCTCACACCTAAACTAAACGTTATAGACTCAAAATTTTTGCTGTATTTAGTGTATTCTAGCATCCTGAAGATAATTCCAGCATTAATTTCATTGTGCTAATGCTCATTTTGAAGATTTTGACATTTTCACCTTAAGTGTACAATCAGGGGCTGAAAACGCGTTTAAAGCAATTAAAAGTTCATTTTGGCTCTCACACCTAAACTAAACGTAGTAGACTCAAAATTTTTGCTGTATTCAGTGTATTCTAGCATCCTGAAGATGATTCCAGCATTAATTTCATCGTGCTTATGCTCATTTTGAAGATTTTGACATTTTCACCTAAAGTGCAATCAGGCTGAAAACGCATTTAAAGCAATAAAAAGTTCATTTTGGCTCACACACCTAAAATAAACGTTGTAGACTCAAAATTTTTGCTGTATTTAGTGTATTCTAGCATCCTGAATATGATTCCAGCATTAATTTCATTGTGCTTATGCTCATTTTGAAGATTTTGACATTTTCACCTTAAGTGTACAATCAGGGGCTGAAAACGCGTTTAAAGCAATAAAAAGTTCATTTTGGCTCTCAAACCTAAACTAAACGTTGTAGACTCAAAATTTTTGCTGTATTCAGTGTATTCTAGCATCCTGAAGATGATTCCAGCATTAATTTCATCGTGCTTTTGCTCATTTTGAAGATTTTGACATTTTCACCTAAAGTGCACAATCAGGCTGAAAACGCATTTAAAGCCATAAAAAGTTCATTTTGGCTCTCACACCTAAACTAAACGTTGTAGACTCAAAATTTTTGCTGTATTTAGTGTATTCTAGCATCCTGAAGATGATTCCAGCATTAATTTCATTGTGCTTATGCTCATTTTGAATATTTTGACATTTTCACCTAAAGTGCACAATCAGGCTGAAAACGCATTTAAAGCAATAAAAAGTTCATTTTGGCTCTCACACCTAAACTAAACGTTGTAGACTCAAAAATTTTGCTGTATTTAGTGTATTTTAGCATCCTGAAGATGATTCCAGCATTAATTTCATTGTGCTTATGCTCATTTTTAAGATTTTGACATTTTCACCTTAAGTGTACAATCAGGGGCTGAAAACGCGTTTAAAGCAATTAAAAGTTAATTTTGGCTCTCACACCTAAACTAAACGTAGTAGACTCAAAATTTTTGCTGTATTCAGTGTATTCTAGAATCCTGAAGATGATTCCAGCATTAATTTCATCGTGCTTATGCTCATTTTGAAGATTTTGACATTTTCACCTAAAGTGCACAATCAGGCTGAAAACGCATTTAAAGCCATAAAAAGTTCATTTTGGCTCTCACACCTAAACTAAACGTTGTAGACTCAAAATTTTTGCTGTATTTAGTGTATTCTAGCATCCTGAAGATGATTCCAGCATTAATTTCATTGTGCTTATGCTCATTTTGAAGATTTTGACATTTTCACCTTAAGTGTACAATCAGGGGCTGAAAACGCGTTTAAAGCCATAAAAAGTTCATTTTGGCTCTCACACCTAAACTAAACGTTGTAGACTCAAAAATTTTGCTGTATTTAGTGTATTCTAGCATCCTGAAGATGATTCCAGCAATAATTTCATTGTGCTTATGCTCATTTTGAAGATTTTGACATTTTCACCTAAAGTGCACAATCAGGCTGAAAACGCATTTAAAGCCATAAAAAGTTCATTTTGGCTCTCACACCTAAACTAAACGTTGTAGACTCAAAATTTTTGCTGTATTTAGTGTATTCTAGCATCCTGAAGATGATTCCAGCATTAATTTCATTGTGCTTATGCTCATTTTGAAGATTTTGACATTTTCACATTAAGTGTACAATCAGGGGCTGAAAACGCGTTTAAAGCAATAAAAAGTTCATTTTGGTTCTCACACCTAAACTAAACGTTATAGACTCAAAATTTTTGCTGTATTTAGTGTATTCTAGCATCCTGAAGATAATTCCAGCATTAATTTCATTGTGCTAATGCTCATTTTGAAGATTTTGACATTTTCACCTTAAGTGTACAATCAGGGGCTGAAAACGCGTTTAAAGCAATAAAAAGTTCATTTTGGCTCTCACACCTAAACTAAACGTTGTAAACTCAAATTTTTTGCTGTATTTACTGTATTCTAGCATCCTGAAGATGATTCCAGCATTAATTTCATCGTGCTTATGCTCATTTTGAAGATTTTGACATTTTCACCTAAAGTGCACAATCAGGCTGAAAACGCATTTAAAGCAATAAAAAGTTCATTTTGGCTCTCACACCTAAACTAAACGTTGTAGACTCAAAATTTTTGCTGTATTTAGTGTATTCTAGCATCCTGAAGATGATTCCAGCATTAATTTCATTGTGCTTATGCTCATTTTGAAGATTTTGACATTTTCACCTTAAGTGTACAATCAGGGGCTGAAAACGCGTTTAAAGCAATAAAAAGTTCATTTTGGCTCTCACACCTAAACTAAACGTTATAGACTCAAAATTTTTGCTGTATTTAGTGTATTTTAGCATCCTGAAGATGATTCCAGCATTAATTTCATTGTGCTTATGCTCATTTTTAAGATTTTGACATTTTCACCTTAAGTGTACAATCAGGGGCTGAAAACGCGTTTAAAGCAATTAAAAGTTCATTTTGGCTCTCACACCTAAACTAAACGTAGTAGACTCAAAATTTTTGCTGTATTCAGTGTATTCTAGCATCCTGAAGATGATTCCAGCATTAATTTCATCGTGCTTATGCTCATTTTGAAGATTTTGACATTTTCACCTAAAGTGCACAATCAGGCTGAAAACGCATTTAAAGCAATAAAAAGTTCATTTTGGCTCACACACCTAAAATAAACGTTGTAGACTCAAAATTTTTGCTGTATTTAGTGTATTCTAGCATCCTGAATATGATTCCAGCATTAATTTCATTGTGCTTATGCTCATTTTGAAGATTTTGACATTTTCACCTTAAGTGTACAATCAGGGGCTGAAAACGCGTTTAAAGCAATAAAAAGTTCATTTTGGCTCTCAAACCTAAACTAAACGTTGTAGACTCAAAATTTTTGCTGTATTCAGTGTATTCTAGCATCCTGAAGATGATTCCAGCATTAATTTCATCGTGCTTTTGCTCATTTTGAAGATTTTGACATTTTCACCTTAAGTGTACAATCAGGGGCTGAAAACGCGTTTAAAGCAATAAAAAGTTCATTTTGGCTCTCACACCTAAACTAAACGTTGTAGACTCAAAATTTTTGCTGTATTTAGTGTATTCTAGCATCCTGAAGATGATTCCAGCAATAATTTCATTGTGCTTATGCTCATTTTGAAGATTTTGACATTTTCACCTAAAGTGCACAATCAGGCTGAAAACGCATTTAAAGCCATAAAAAGTTCATTTTGGCTCTCACACCTAAACTAAACGTTGTAGACTCAAAATTTTTGCTGTATTTAGTGTATTCTAGCATCCTGAAGATGATTCCAGCATTAATTTCATTGTGCTTATGCTCATTTTGAATATTTTGACATTTTCACCTAAAGTGCACAATCAGGCTGAAAACGCATTTAAAGCAATAAATAGTTCATTTTGGCTCTCACACCTAAACTAAACGTTGTAGACTCAAAATTTTTGCTGTATTTAGTGTATTCTAGCATCCTGAAGATGATTCCAGCATTAATTTCATTGTGCTTATGCTCATTTTGAAGATTTTGACATTTTCACCTTAAGTGTACAATCAGGGGCTGAAAACGCGTTTAAAGCAATAAAAAGTTCATTTTGGCTCTCACACCTAAACTAAACGTTATAGACTCAAAATTTTTGCTGTATTTAGTGTATTTTAGCATCCTGAAGATGATTCCAGCATTAATTTCATTGTGCTTATGCTCATTTTTAAGATTTTGACATTTTCACCTTAAGTGTACAATCAGGGGCTGAAAACGCGTTTAAAGCAATTAAAAGTTCATTTTGGCTCTCACACCTAAACTAAACGTAGTAGACTCAAAATTTTTGCTGTATTCAGTGTATTCTAGCATCCTGAAGATGATTCCAGCATTAATTTCATCGTGCTTATGCTCATTTTGAAGATTTTGACATTTTCACCTAAAGTGCACAATCAGGCTGAAAACGCATTTAAAGCAATAAAAAGTTCATTTTGGCTCTCACACCTAAACTAAACGTTGTAGACTCAAAATTTTTGCTGTATTTAGTGTATTCTAGCATCCTGAAGATGATTCCAGCATTAATTTCATTGTGCTTATGCTCATTTTGAAGATTTTGACATTTTCACCTTAAGTGTACAATCAGGGGCTGAAAACGCGTTTAAAGCAATAAAAAGTTCATTTTGGCTCTCACACCTAAACTAAACGTTGTAGACTCAAAAATTTTGCTGTATTTAGTGTATTTTAGCATCCTGAAGATGATTCCAGCAATAATTTCATTGTGCTTATGCTCATTTTGAAGATTTTGACATTTTCACCTAAAGTGCACAATCAGGCTGAAAACGCATTTAAAGCCATAAAAAGTTCATTTTGGCTCTCACACCTAAACTAAACGTTGTAGACTCAAAATTTTTGCTGTATTTAGTGTATTCTAGCATCCTGAAGATGATTCCAGCATTAATTTCATTGTGCTTATGCTCATTTTGAAGATTTTGACATTTTCACCTTAAGTGTACAATCAGGGGCTGAAAACGCGTTTAAAGCCATAAAAAGTTCATTTTGGCTCTCACACCTAAACTAAACGTTGTAGACTCAAAAATTTTGCTGTATTTAGTGTATTCTAGCATCCTGAAGATGATTCCAGCAATAATTTCATTGTGCTTATGCTCATTTTGAAGATTTTGACATTTTCACCTAAAGTGCACAATCAGGCTGAAAACGCATTTAAAGCCATAAAAAGTTCATTTTGGCTCTCACACCTAAACTAAACGTTGTAGACTCAAAATTTTTGCTGTATTTAGTGTATTCTAGCATCCTGAAGATGATTCCAGCATTAATTTCATTGTGCTTATGCTCATTTTGAAGATTTTGACATTTTCACATTAAGTGTACAATCAGGGGCTGAAAACGCGTTTAAAGCAATAAAAAGTTCATTTTGGTTCTCACACCTAAACTAAACGTTATAGACTCAAAATTTTTGCTGTATTTAGTGTATTCTAGCATCCTGAAGATAATTCCAGCATTAATTTCATTGTGCTAATGCTCATTTTGAAGATTTTGACATTTTCACCTTAAGTGTACAATCAGGGGCTGAAAACGCGTTTAAAGCAATAAAAAGTTCATTTTGGCTCTCACACCTAAACTAAACGTTGTAAACTCAAATTTTTTGCTGTATTTACTGTATTCTAGCATCCTGAAGATGATTCCAGCATTAATTTCATCGTGCTTATGCTCATTTTGAAGATTTTGACATTTTCACCTAAAGTGCACAATCAGGCTGAAAACGCATTTAAAGCAATAAAAAGTTCATTTTGGCTCTCACACCTAAACTAAACGTTGTAGACTCAAAATTTTTGCTGTATTTAGTGTATTCTAGCATCCTGAAGATGATTCCAGCATTAATTTCATTGTGCTTATGCTCATTTTGAAGATTTTGGCATTTTCACCTTAAGTGTACAATCAGGGGCTGAAAACGCGTTTAAAGCAATAAAAAGTTCATTTTGGCTCTCACACCTAAACTAAACGTTATAGACTCAAAATTTTTGCTGTATTTAGTGTATTTTAGCATCCTGAAGATGATTCCAGCATTAATTTCATTGTGCTTATGCTCATTTTTAAGATTTTGACATTTTCACCTTAAGTGTACAATCAGGGGCTGAAAACGCGTTTAAAGCAATTAAAAGTTCATTTTGGCTCTCACACCTAAACTAAACGTAGTAGACTCAAAATTTTTGCTGTATTCAGTGTATTCTAGCATCCTGAAGATGATTCCAGCATTAATTTCATCGTGCTTATGCTCATTTTGAAGATTTTGACATTTTCACCTTAAGTGTACAATCAGGGGCTGAAAACGCGTTTAAAGCAATAAAAAGTTCATTTTGGCTCTCAAACCTAAACTAAACGTTGTAGACTCAAAATTTTTGCTGTATTCAGTGTATTCTAGCATCCTGAAGATGATTCCAGCATTAATTTCATTGTGCTTATGCTCATTTTGAAGATTTTGACATTTTCACATTAAGTGTACAATCAGGGGCTGAAAACGCGTTTAAAGCAATAAAAAGTTCATTTTGGCTCTCACACCTAAACTAAACGTTGTAGACTCAAAATTTTTGCTGTATTTAGTGTATTCTAGCATCCTGAAGATGATTCCAGCAATAATTTCATTGTGCTTATGCTCATTTTGAAGATTTTGACATTTTCACCTAAAGTGCACAATCAGGCTGAAAACGCATTTAAAGCCATAAAAAGTTCATTTTGGCTCTCACACCTAAACTAAACGTTGTAGACTCAAAATTTTTGCTGTATTTAGTGTATTCTAGCATCCTGAAGATGATTCCAGCATTAATTTCATTGTGCTTATGCTCATTTTGAATATTTTGACATTTTCACGTAAAGTGCACAATCAGGCTGAAAACGCATTTAAAGCAATAAAAAGTTCATTTTGGCTCTCACACCTAAACTAAACGTTGTAGACTCAAAATTTTTGCTGTATTTAGTGTATTCTAGCATCCTGAAGATGATTCCAGCATTAATTTCATTGTGCTTATGCTCATTTTGAAGATTTTGACATTTTCACCTTACGTGTACAATCAGGGGCTGAAAACGCGTTTAAAGCAATAAAAAGTTCATTTTGGCTCTCACACCTAAACTAAACGTTGTAGACTCAAAAATTTTGCTGTATTTAGTGTATTCTAGCATCCTGAAGATGATTCCAGCAATAATTTCATTGTGCTTATGCTCATTTTGAAGATTTTGACATTTTCACCTAAAGTGCACAATCAGGCTGAAAACGCATTTAAAGCCATAAAAAGTTCATTTTGGCTCTCACACCTAAACTAAACGTTGTAGACTCAAATTTTTTGCTGTATTTAGTGTATTCTAGCATCCTGAAGATGATTCCAGCATTAATTTCATTGTGCTTATGCTCATTTTGAAGATTTTGACATTTTCACATTAAGTGTACAATCAGGGGCTGAAAACGCGTTTAAAGCAATAAAAAGTTCATTTTGGCTCTCACACCTAAACTAAACGTTATAGACTCAAAATTTTTGCTGTATTTAGTGTATTCTAGCATCCTGAAGATGATTCCAGCATTAATTTCATCGTGCTTATGCTCATTTTGAAGATTTTGACATTTTCACCTAAAGTGCACAATCAGGCTGAAAACGCATTTAAAGCAATAAAAAGTTCATTTTGGCTCTCACACCTAAACTAAACGTTGTAGACTCAAAATTTTTGCTGTATTTAGTGTATTCTAGCATCCTGAAGATGATTCCAGCATTAATTTCATTGTGCTTATGCTCATTTTGAAGATTTTGACATTTTCACCTTAAGTGTACAATCAGGGGCTGAAAACGCGTTTAAAGCAATAAAAAGTTCATTTTGGCTCTCACACCTAAACTAAACGTTATAGACTCAAAATTTTTGCTGTATTTAGTGTATTTTAGCATCCTGAAGATGATTCCAGCATTAATTTCATTGTGCTTATGCTCATTTTTAAGATTTTGACATTTCCACCTTAAGTGTACAATCAGGGGCTGAAAACGCGTTTAAAGCAATTAAAAGTTCATTTTGGCTCTCACACCTAAACTAAACGTAGTAGACTCAAAATTTTTGCTGTATTCAGTGTATTCTAGCATCCTGAAGATGATTCCAGCATTAATTTCATCGTGCTTATGCTCATTTTGAAGATTTTGACATTTTCACCTAAAGTGCAATCAGGCTGAAAACGCATTTAAAGCAATAAAAAGTTCATTTTGGCTCACACACCTAAAATAAACGTTGTAGACTCAAAATTTTTGCTGTATTTAGTGTATTCTAGCATCCTGAATATGATTCCAGCATTAATTTCATTGTGCTTATGCTCATTTTGAAGATTTTGACATTTTCACCTTAAGTGTACAATCAGGGGCTGAAAACGCGTTTAAAGCAATAAAAAGTTCATTTTGGCTCTCAAACCTAAACTAAACGTTGTAGACTCAAAATTTTTGCTGTATTCAGTGTATTCTAGCATCCTGAAGATGATTCCAGCATTAATTTCATCGTGCTTTTGCTCATTTTGAAGATTTTGACATTTTCACCTAAAGTGCACAATCAGGCTGAAAACGCATTTAAAGCCATAAAAAGTTCATTTTGGCTCTCACACCTAAACTAAACGTTGTAGACTCAAAATTTTTGCTGTATTTAGTGTATTCTAGCATCCTGAAGATGATTCCAGCATTAATTTCATTGTGCTTATGCTCATTTTGAATATTTTGACATTTTCACCTAAAGTGCACAATCAGGCTGAAAACGCATTTAAAGCAATAAAAAGTTCATTTTGGCTCTCACACCTAAACTAAACGTTGTAGACTCAAAAATTTTGCTGTATTTAGTGTATTTTAGCATCCTGAAGATGATTCCAGCATTAATTTCATTGTGCTTATGCTCATTTTTAAGATTTTGACATTTTCACCTTAAGTGTACAATCAGGGGCTGAAAACGCGTTTAAAGCAATTAAAAGTTAATTTTGGCTCTCACACCTAAACTAAACGTAGTAGACTCAAAATTTTTGCTGTATTCAGTGTATTCTAGAATCCTGAAGATGATTCCAGCATTAATTTCATCGTGCTTATGCTCATTTTGAAGATTTTGACATTTTCACCTAAAGTGCACAATCAGGCTGAAAACGCATTTAAAGCAATAAAAAGTTCATTTTGGCTCACACACCTAAAATAAACGTTGTATACTCAAAATTTTTGCTGTATTTAGTGTATTCTAGCATCCTGAATATGATTCCAGCATTAATTTCATTGTGCTTATGCTCATTTTGAAGATTTTGACATTTTCACCTTAAGTGTACAATCAGGGGCTGAAAACGCGTTTAAAGCAATAAAAAGTTCATTTTGGCTCTCACACCTAAACTAAACGTTGTAGACTCAAAATTTTTGCTGTATTCAGTGTATTCTAGCATCCTGAAGATGATTCCAGCATTAATTTCATCGTGCTTATGCTCATTTTGAAGATTTTGACATTTTCACCTTAAGTGTACAATCAGGGGCTGAAAACGCGTTTAAAGCAATAAAAAGTTCATTTGGCTCTCACACCTAAACTAAACGTTGTAGACTTAAAATTTTTGCTGTATTTAGTGTATTCTAGCATCCTGAAGATGATTCCAGCATTAATTTCATTGTGCTTATGCTCATTTTGAAGATTTTGACATTTTCACCTTAAGTGTACAATCAGGGGCTGAAAACGCGTTTAAAGCAATAAAAAGTTCATTTTGGCTCTCACACCTAAACTAAATGTTATAGACTCAAAATTTTTGCTGTATTTAGTGTATTCTAGCATCCTGAAGATAATTCCAGCATTAATTTCATTGTGCTTATGCTCATTTTGAAGATTTTGACATTTTCACCTAAAGTGCACAATCAGGCTGAAAACGCATTTAAAGCCATAAAAAGTTCATTTTGGCTCTCACACCTAAACTAAACGTTGTAGACTCAAAATTTTTGCTGTATTTAGTGTATTCTAGCATCCTGAAGATGATTCCAGCATTAATTTCATTGTGCTTATGCTCATTTTGAAGATTTTGACATTTTCACCTAAAGTGCACAATCAGGCTGAAAACGCATTTAAAGCAATAAAAAGTTCATTTTGGCTCTCACACCTAAACTAAACGTTATAGACTCAAAATTTTTGCTGTATTTAGTGTATTCTAGCATCCTGAAGATAATTCCAGCATTAATTTCATTGTGCTAATGCTCATTTTGAAGATTTTGACATTTTCACCTTAAGTGTACAATCAGGGGCTGAAAACGCGTTTAAAGCAATAAAAAGTTCATTTTGGCTCTAACACCTAAACTAAACGTTGTAAACTCAAATTTTTTGCTGTATTTACTGTATTCTAGCATCCTGAAGATGATTCCAGCATTAATTTCATCGTGCTTATGCTCATTTTGAAGATTTTGACATTTTCACCTAAAGTGCACAATCAGGCTGAAAACGCATTTAAAGCAATAAAAAGTTCATTTTGGCTCTCACACCTAAACTAAACGTTGTAGACTCAAAATTTTTGCTGTATTTAGTGTATTCTAGCATCCTGAAGATGATTCCAGCATTAATTTCATTGTGCTTATGCTCATTTTGAAGATTTTGGCATTTTCACCTTAAGTGTACAATCAGGGGCTGAAAACGCGTTTAAAGCAATAAAAAGTTCATTTTGGCTCTCACACCTAAACTAAACGTTATAGACTCAAAATTTTTGCTGTATTTAGTGTATTTTAGCATCCTGAAGATGATTCCAGCATTAATTTCATTGTGCTTATGCTCATTTTTAAGATTTTGACATTTTCACCTTAAGTGACTAATCAGGGGCTGAAAACGCGTTTAAAGCAATTAAAAGTTCATTTTGGCTCTCACACCTAAACTAAACGTAGTAGACTCAAAATTTTTGCTGTATTCAGTGTATTCTAGCATCCTGAAGATGATTCCAGCATTAATTTCATCGTGCTTATGCTCATTTTGAAGATTTTGACATTTTCACCTAAAGTGCACAATCAGGCTGAAAACGCATTTAAAGCAATAAAAAGTTCATTTTGGCTCTAACACCTAAACTAAACGTTGTAAACTCAAATTTTTTGCTGTATTTACTGTATTCTAGCATCCTGAAGATGATTCCAGCATTAATTTCATTGTGCTTATGCTCATTTTTAAGATTTTGACATTTTCACCTTAAGTGTACAATCAGGGGCTGAAAACGCGTTTAAAGCAATTAAAAGTTCATTTTGGCTCTCACACCTAAACTAAACGTAGTAGACTCAAAATTTTTGCTGTATTCAGTGTATTCTAGCATCCTGAAGATGATTCCAGCATTAATTTCATCGTGCTTATGCTCATTTTGAAGATTTTGACATTTTCACCTAAAGTGCACAATCAGGCTGAAAACGCATTTAAAGCAATAAAAAGTTCATTTTGGCTCTCACACCTAAACTAAACGTTGTAGACTCAAAATTTTTGCTGTATTTAGTGTATTCTAGCATCCTGAAGATGATTCCAGCATTAATTTCATTGTGCTTATGCTCATTTTGAAGATTTTGACATTTTCACCTTAAGTGTACAATCAGGGGCTGAAAACGCATTTAAAGCAATAAAAAGTTCATTTTGGCTCTCACACCTAAACTAAACGTTGTAGACTCAAAATTTTTGCTGTATTTAGTGTATTCTAGCATCCTGAAGATGATTCCAGCAATAATTTCATTGTGCTTATGCTCATTTTGAAGATTTTGACATTTTCACCTTAAGTGCACAATCAGGCTGAAAACGCATTTAAAGCCATAAAAAGTTCATTTTGGCTCTCACACCTAAACTAAACGTTGTAGACTCAAAATTTTTGCTGTATTTAGTGTATTCTAGCATCCTGAAGATGATTCCAGCATTAATTTCATTGTGCTTATGCTCATTTTGAAGATTTTGACATTTTCACATTAAGTGTACAATCAGGGGCTGAAAACGCGTTTAAAGCAATAAAAAGTTCATTTTGGCTCTCACACCTAAACTAAACGTTATAGACTCAAAATTTTTGCTGTATTTAGTGTATTCTAGCATCCTGAAGATAATTCCAGCATTAATTTCATTGTGCTAATGCTCATTTTGAAGATTTTGACATTTTAACCTTAAGTGTACAATCAGGGGCTGAAAACGCGTTTAAAGCAATAAAAAGTTTATTTTGGCTCTAACACCTAAACTAAACGTTGTAAACTCAAATTTTTTGCTGTATTTACTGTATTCTAGCATCCTGAAGATGATTCCAGCATTAATTTCATCGTGCTTATGCTCATTTTGAAGATTTTGACATTTTCACCTAAAGTGCACAATCAGGCTGAAAACGCATTTAAAGCAATAAAAAGTTCATTTTGGCTCTCACACCTAAACTAAACGTTGTAGACTCAAAATTTTTGCTGTATTTAGTGTATTCTAGCATCCTGAAGATGATTCCAGCATTAATTTCATTGTGCTTATGCTCATTTTGAAGATTTTGACATTTTCACCTTAAGTGTACAATCAGGGGCTGAAAACGCGTTTAAAGCAATAAAAAGTTCATTTTGGCTCTCACACCTAAACTAAACGTTATAGACTCAAAATTTTTGCTGTATTTAGTGTATTTTAGCATCCTGAAGATGATTCCAGCATTAATTTCATTGTGCTTATGCTCATTTTTAAGATTTTGACATTTTCACCTTAAGTGTACAATCAGGGGCTGAAAACGCGTTTAAAGCAATTAAAAGTTCATTTTGGCTCTCACACCTAAACTAAACGTAGTAGACTCAAAATTTTTGCTGTATTCAGTGTATTCTAGCATCCTGAAGATGATTCCAGCATTAATTTCATCGTGCTTATGCTCATTTTGAAGATTTTGACATTTTCACCTAAAGTGCACAATCAGGCTGAAAACGCATTTAAAGCAATAAAAAGTTCATTTTGGCTCTAACACCTAAACTAAACGTTGTAAACTCAAATTTTTTGCTGTATTTACTGTATTCTAGCATCCTGAAGATGATTCCAGCATTAATTTCATTGTGCTTATGCTCATTTTTAAGATTTTGACATTTTCACCTTAAGTGTACAATCAGGGGCTGAAAACGCGTTTAAAGCAATTAAAAGTTCATTTTGGCTCTCACACCTAAACTAAACGTAGTAGACTCAAAATTTTTGCTGTATTCAGTGTATTCTAGCATCCTGAAGATGATTCCAGCATTAATTTCATCGTGCTTATGCTCATTTTGAAGATTTTGACATTTTCACCTAAAGTGCACAATCAGGCTGAAAACGCATTTAAAGCAATAAAAAGTTCATTTTGGCTCTCACACCTAAACTAAACGTTGTAGACTCAAAATTTTTGCTGTATTTAGTGTATTCTAGCATCCTGAAGCTGATTCCAGCATTAATTTCATTGTGCTTATTCTCATTTTGAAGATTTTGACATTTTCACCTTAAGTGTACAATCAGGGGCTGAAAACGCATTTAAAGCAATAAAAAGTTCATTTTGGCTCTCACACCTAAACTAAACGTTGTAGACTCAAAAATTTTGCTGTATTTAGTGTATTCTAGCATCCTGAAGATGATTCCAGCAATAATTTCATTGTGCTTATGCTCATTTTGAAGATTTTGACATTTTCACCTAAAGTGCACAATCAGGCTGAAAACGCATTTAAAGCCATAAAAAGTTCATTTTGGCTCTCACACCTAAACTAAACGTTGTAGACTCAAAATTTTTGCTGTATTTAGTGTATTCTAGCATCCTGAAGATGATTCCAGCATTAATTTCATTGTGCTTATGCTCATTTTGAAGATTTTGACATTTTCACATTAAGTGTACAATCAGGGGCTGAAAACGCGTTTAAAGCAATAAAAAGTTCATTTTGGCTCTCACACCTAAACTAAACGTTATAGACTCAAAATTTTTGCTGTATTTAGTGTATTCTAGCATCCTGAAGATGATTCCAGCATTAATTTCATTGTGCTTATGCTCATTTTGAAGATTTTGACATTTTCACATTAAGTGTACAATCAGGGGCTGAAAACGCGTTTAAAGCAATAAAAAGTTCATTTTGGCTCTCACACCTAAACTAAACGTTATAGACTCAAAATTTTTGCTGTATTTAGTGTATTCTAGCATCCTGAAGATAATTCCAGCATTAATTTCATTGTGCTAATGCTCATTTTGAAGATTTTGACATTTTCACCTTAAGTGTACAATCAGGGGCTGAAAACGCGTTTAAAGCAATTAAAAGTTCATTTTGGCTCTCACACCTAAACTAAACGTAGTAGACTCAAAATTTTTGCTGTATTCAGTGTATTCTAGCATCCTGAAGATGATTCCAGCATTAATTTCATCGTGCTTATGCTCATTTTGAAGATTTTGACATTTTCACCTAAAGTGCAATCAGGCTGAAAACGCATTTAAAGCAATAAAAAGTTCATTTTGGCTCACACACCTAAAATAAACGTTGTAGACTCAAAATTTTTGCTGTATTTAGTGTATTCTAGCATCCTGAATATGATTCCAGCATTAATTTCATTGTGCTTATGCTCATTTTGAAGATTTTGACATTTTCACCTTAAGTGTACAATCAGGGGCTGAAAACGCGTTTAAAGCAATAAAAAGTTCATTTTGGCTCTCAAACCTAAACTAAACGTTGTAGACTCAAAATTTTTGCTGTATTCAGTGTATTCTAGCATCCTGAAGATGATTCCAGCATTAATTTCATCGTGCTTTTGCTCATTTTGAAGATTTTGACATTTTCACCTAAAGTGCACAATCAGGCTGAAAACGCATTTAAAGCCATAAAAAGTTCATTTTGGCTCTCACACCTAAACTAAACGTTGTAGACTCAAAATTTTTGCTGTATTTAGTGTATTCTAGCATCCTGAAGATGATTCCAGCATTAATTTCATTGTGCTTATGCTCATTTTGAATATTTTGACATTTTCACCTAAAGTGCACAATCAGGCTGAAAACGCATTTAAAGCAATAAAAAGTTCATTTTGGCTCTCACACCTAAACTAAACGTTGTAGACTCAAAAATTTTGCTGTATTTAGTGTATTTTAGCATCCTGAAGATGATTCCAGCATTAATTTCATTGTGCTTATGCTCATTTTTAAGATTTTGACATTTTCACCTTAAGTGTACAATCAGGGGCTGAAAACGCGTTTAAAGCAATTAAAAGTTAATTTTGGCTCTCACACCTAAACTAAACGTAGTAGACTCAAAATTTTTGCTGTATTCAGTGTATTCTAGAATCCTGAAGATGATTCCAGCATTAATTTCATCGTGCTTATGCTCATTTTGAAGATTTTGACATTTTCACCTAAAGTGCACAATCAGGCTGAAAACGCATTTAAAGCAATAAAAAGTTCATTTTGGCTCACACACCTAAAATAAACGTTGTATACTCAAAATTTTTGCTGTATTTAGTGTATTCTAGCATCCTGAATATGATTCCAGCATTAATTTCATTGTGCTTATGCTCATTTTGAAGATTTTGACATTTTCACCTTAAGTGTACAATCAGGGGCTGAAAACGCGTTTAAAGCAATAAAAAGTTCATTTTGGCTCTCACACCTAAACTAAACGTTGTAGACTCAAAATTTTTGCTGTATTCAGTGTATTCTAGCATCCTGAAGATGATTCCAGCATTAATTTCATCGTGCTTATGCTCATTTTGAAGATTTTGACATTTTCACCTTAAGTGTACAATCAGGGGCTGAAAACGCGTTTAAAGCAATAAAAAGTTCATTTTGGCTCTCACACCTAAACTAAACGTTGTAGACTCAAAATTTTTGCTGTATTTAGTGTATTCTAGCATCCTGAAGATGATTCCAGCATTAATTTCATTGTGCTTATGCTCATTTTGAAGATTTTGACATTTTCACCTTAAGTGTACAATCAGGGGCTGAAAACGCGTTTAAAGCAATAAAAAGTTCATTTTGGCTCTCACACCTAAACTAAATGTTATAGACTCAAAATTTTTGCTGTATTTAGTGTATTCTAGCATCCTGAAGATAATTCCAGCATTAATTTCATTGTGCTTATGCTCATTTTGAAGATTTTGACATTTTCACCTAAAGTGCACAATCAGGCTGAAAACGCATTTAAAGCCATAAAAAGTTCATTTTGGCTCTCACACCTAAACTAAACGTTGTAGACTCAAAATTTTTGCTGTATTTAGTGTATTCTAGCATCCTGAAGATGATTCCAGCATTAATTTCATTGTGCTTATGCTCATTTTGAAGATTTTGACATTTTCACCTAAAGTGCACAATCAGGCTGAAAACGCATTTAAAGCAATAAAAAGTTCATTTTGGCTCTCACACCTAAACTAAACGTTATAGACTCAAAATTTTTGCTGTATTTAGTGTATTCTAGCATCCTGAAGATAATTCCAGCATTAATTTCATTGTGCTAATGCTCATTTTGAAGATTTTGACATTTTCACCTTAAGTGTACAATCAGGGGCTGAAAACGCGTTTAAAGCAATAAAAAGTTCATTTTGGCTCTAACACCTAAACTAAACGTTGTAAACTCAAATTTTTTGCTGTATTTACTGTATTCTAGCATCCTGAAGATGATTCCAGCATTAATTTCATCGTGCTTATGCTCATTTTGAAGATTTTGACATTTTCACCTAAAGTGCACAATCAGGCTGAAAACGCATTTAAAGCAATAAAAAGTTCATTTTGGCTCTCACACCTAAACTAAACGTTGTAGACTCAAAATTTTTGCTGTATTTAGTGTATTCTAGCATCCTGAAGATGATTCCAGCATTAATTTCATTGTGCTTATGCTCATTTTGAAGATTTTGACATTTTCACCTTAAGTGTACAATCAGGGGCTGAAAACGCGTTTAAAGCAATAAAAAGTTCATTTTGGCTCTCACACCTAAACTAAACGTTATAGACTCAAAATTTTTGCTGTATTTAGTGTATTTTAGCATCCTGAAGATGATTCCAGCATTAATTTCATTGTGCTTATGCTCATTTTTAAGATTTTGACATTTTCACCTTAAGTGTACAATCAGGGGCTGAAAACGCGTTTAAAGCAATTAAAAGTTCATTTTGGCTCTCACACCTAAACTAAACGTAGTAGACTCAAAATTTTTGCTGTATTCAGTGTATTCTAGCATCCTGAAGATGATTCCAGCATTAATTTCATCGTGCTTATGCTCATTTTGAAGATTTTGACATTTTCACCTAAAGTGCACAATCAGGCTGAAAACGCATTTAAAGCAATAAAAAGTTCATTTTGGCTCTAACACCTAAACTAAACGTTGTAAACTCAAATTTTTTGCTGTATTTACTGTATTCTAGCATCCTGAAGATGATTCCAGCATTAATTTCATTGTGCTTATGCTCATTTTTAAGATTTTGACATTTTCACCTTAAGTGTACAATCAGGGGCTGAAAACGCGTTTAAAGCAATTAAAAGTTCATTTTGGCTCTCACACCTAAACTAAACGTAGTAGACTCAAAATTTTTGCTGTATTCAGTGTATTCTAGCATCCTGAAGATGATTCCAGCATTAATTTCATCGTGCTTATGCTCATTTTGAAGATTTTGACATTTTCACCTAAAGTGCACAATCAGGCTGAAAACGCATTTAAAGCAATAAAAAGTTCATTTTGGCTCTCACACCTAAACTAAACGTTGTAGACTCAAAATTTTTGCTGTATTTAGTGTATTCTAGCATCCTGAAGATGATTCCAGCATTAATTTCATTGTGCTTATGCTCATTTTGAAGATTTTGACATTTTCACCTTAAGTGTACAATCAGGGGCTGAAAACGCATTTAAAGCAATAAAAAGTTCATTTTGGCTCTCACACCTAAACTAAACGTTGTAGACTCAAAATTTTTGCTGTATTTAGTGTATTCTAGCATCCTGAAGATGATTCCAGCAATAATTTCATTGTGCTTATGCTCATTTTGAAGATTTTGACATTTTCACCTTAAGTGCACAATCAGGCTGAAAACGCATTTAAAGCCATAAAAAGTTCATTTTGGCTCTCACACCTAAACTAAACGTTGTAGACTCAAAATTTTTGCTGTATTTAGTGTATTCTAGCATCCTGAAGATGATTCCAGCATTAATTTCATTGTGCTTATGCTCATTTTGAAGATTTTGACATTTTCACATTAAGTGTACAATCAGGGGCTGAAAACGCGTTTAAAGCAATAAAAAGTTCATTTTGGCTCTCACACCTAAACTAAACGTTATAGACTCAAAATTTTTGCTGTATTTAGTGTATTCTAGCATCCTGAAGATAATTCCAGCATTAATTTCATTGTGCTAATGCTCATTTTGAAGATTTTGACATTTTAACCTTAAGTGTACAATCAGGGGCTGAAAACGCGTTTAAAGCAATAAAAAGTTCATTTTGGCTCTAACACCTAAACTAAACGTTGTAAACTCAAATTTTTTGCTGTATTTACTGTATTCTAGCATCCTGAAGATGATTCCAGCATTAATTTCATCGTGCTTATGCTCATTTTGAAGATTTTGACATTTTCACCTAAAGTGCACAATCAGGCTGAAAACGCATTTAAAGCAATAAAAAGTTCATTTTGGCTCTCACACCTAAACTAAACGTTGTAGACTCAAAATTTTTGCTGTATTTAGTGTATTCTAGCATCCTGAAGATGATTCCAGCATTAATTTCATTGTGCTTATGCTCATTTTGAAGATTTTGACATTTTCACCTTAAGTGTACAATCAGGGGCTGAAAACGCGTTTAAAGCAATAAAAAGTTCATTTTGGCTCTCACACCTAAACTAAACGTTATAGACTCAAAATTTTTGCTGTATTTAGTGTATTTTAGCATCCTGAAGATGATTCCAGCATTAATTTCATTGTGCTTATGCTCATTTTTAAGATTTTGACATTTTCACCTTAAGTGTACAATCAGGGGCTGAAAACGCGTTTAAAGCAATTAAAAGTTCATTTTGGCTCTCACACCTAAACTAAACGTAGTAGACTCAAAATTTTTGCTGTATTCAGTGTATTCTAGCATCCTGAAGATGATTCCAGCATTAATTTCATCGTGCTTATGCTCATTTTGAAGATTTTGACATTTTCACCTAAAGTGCACAATCAGGCTGAAAACGCATTTAAAGCAATAAAAAGTTCATTTTGGCTCTAACACCTAAACTAAACGTTGTAAACTCAAATTTTTTGCTGTATTTACTGTATTCTAGCATCCTGAAGATGATTCCAGCATTAATTTCATTGTGCTTATGCTCATTTTTAAGATTTTGACATTTTCACCTTAAGTGTACAATCAGGGGCTGAAAACGCGTTTAAAGCAATTAAAAGTTCATTTTGGCTCTCACACCTAAACTAAACGTAGTAGACTCAAAATTTTTGCTGTATTCAGTGTATTCTAGCATCCTGAAGATGATTCCAGCATTAATTTCATCGTGCTTATGCTCATTTTGAAGATTTTGACATTTTCACCTAAAGTGCACAATCAGGCTGAAAACGCATTTAAAGCAATAAAAAGTTCATTTTGGCTCTCACACCTAAACTAAACGTTGTAGACTCAAAATTTTTGCTGTATTTAGTGTATTCTAGCATCCTGAAGATGATTCCAGCATTAATTTCATTGTGCTTATGCTCATTTTGAAGATTTTGACATTTTCACCTTAAGTGTACAATCAGGGGCTGAAAACGCATTTAAAGCAATAAAAAGTTCATTTTGGCTCTCACACCTAAACTAAACGTTGTAGACTCAAAAATTTTGCTGTATTTAGTGTATTCTAGCATCCTGAAGATGATTCCAGCAATAATTTCATTGTGCTTATGCTCATTTTGAAGATTTTGACATTTTCACCTAAAGTGCACAATCAGGCTGAAAACGCATTTAAAGCCATAAAAAGTTCATTTTGGCTCTCACACCTAAACTAAACGTTGTAGACTCAAAATTTTTGCTGTATTTAGTGTATTCTAGCATCCTGAAGATGATTCCAGCATTAATTTCATTGTGCTTATGCTCATTTTGAAGATTTTTACATTTTCACCTTAAGTGTACAATCAGGGGCTGAAAACGCGTTTAAAGCAATAAAAAGTTCATTTTGGCTCTCAAACCTAAACTAAACGTTGTAGACTCAAAATTTTTGCTGTATTCAGTGTATTCTAGCATCCTGAAGATGATTCCAGCATTAATTTCATCGTGCTTTTGCTCATTTTGAAGATTTTGACATTTTCACCTTAAGTGTACAATCAGGGGCTGAAAACGCGTTTAAAGCAATAAAAAGTTCATTTTGGCTCTCACACCTAAACTAAACGTTGTAGACTCAAAATTTTTGCTGTATTTAGTGTATTCTAGCATCCTGAAGATGATTCCAGCAATAATTTCATTGTGCTTATGCTCATTTTGAAGATTTTGACATTTTCACCTAAAGTGCACAATCAGGCTGAAAACGCATTTAAAGCCATAAAAAGTTCATTTTGGCTCTCACACCTAAACTAAACGTTGTAGACTCAAAATTTTTGCTGTATTTAGTGTATTCTAGCATCCTGAAGATGATTCCAGCATTAATTTCATTGTGCTTATGCTCATTTTGAATATTTTGACATTTTCACCTAAAGTGCACAATCAGGCTGAAAACGCATTTAAAGCAATAAAAAGTTCATTTTGGCTCTCACACCTAAACTAAACGTTGTAGACTCAAAATTTTTGCTGTATTTAGTGTATTTTAGCATCCTGAAGATGATTCCAGCATTAATTTCATTGTGCTTATGCTCATTTTTAAGATTTTGACATTTTCACCTTAAGTGTACAATCAGGGGCTGAAAACGCGTTTAAAGCAATTAAAAGTTAATTTTGGCTCTCACACCTAAACTAAACGTAGTAGACTCAAAATTTTTGCTGTATTCAGTGTATTCTAGAATCCTGAAGATGATTCCAGCATTAATTTCATCGTGCTTATGCTCATTTTGAAGATTTTGACATTTTCACCTAAAGTGCACAATCAGGCTGAAAACGCATTTAAAGCAATAAAAAGTTCATTTTGGCTCACACACCTAAAATAAACGTTGTATACTCAAAATTTTTGCTGTATTTAGTGTATTCTAGCATCCTGAATATGATTCCAGCATTAATTTCATTGTGCTTATGCTCATTTTGAAGATTTTGACATTTTCACCTTAAGTGTACAATCAGGGGCTGAAAACGCGTTTAAAGCAATAAAAAGTTCATTTTGGCTCTCAAACCTAAACTAAACGTTGTAGACTCAAAAATTTTGCTGTATTTAGTGTATTCTACCATCCTGAAGATGATTCCAGCAATAATTTCATTGTGCTTATGCTCATTTTGAAGATTTTGACATTTTCACCTAAAGTGCACAATCAGGCTGAAAACGCATTTAAAGCCATAAAAAGTTCATTTTGGCTCTCACACCTAAACTAAACGTTGTAGACTCAATTTTTTTGCTGTATTTAGTGTATTCTAGCATCCTGAAGATGATTCCAGCATTAATTTCATTGTGCTTATGCTCATTTTGAAGATTTTGACATTTTCACATTAAGTGTACAATCAGGGGCTGAAAACGCGTTTAAAGCAATAAAAAGTTCATTTTGGCTCTCACACCTAAACTAAACGTTATAGACTCAAAATTTTTGCTGTATTTAGTGTATTCTAGCATCCTGAAGATAATTCCAGCATTAATTTCATTGTGCTAATGCTCATTTTGAAGATTTTGACATTTTCACCTTAAGTGTACAATCAGGGGCTGAAAACGCGTTTAAAGCAATAAAAAGTTCATTTTGGCTCTCACACCTAAACTAAACGTTGTAAACTCAAATTTTTTGCTGTATTTACTGTATTCTAGCATCCTGAAGATGATTCCAGCATTAATTTCATCGTGCTTATGCTCATTTTGAAGATTTTGACATTTTCACCTAAAGTGCACAATCAGGCTGAAAACGCATTTAAAGCAATAAAAAGTTCATTTTGGCTCTCACACCTAAACTAAACGTTGTAGACTCAAAATTTTTGCTGTATTTAGTGTATTCTAGCATCCTGAAGATGATTCCAGCATTAATTTCATTGTGCTTATGCTCATTTTGAAGATTTTGACATTTTCACCTTAAGTGTACAATCAGGGGCTGAAAACGCGTTTAAAGCAATAAAAAGTTCATTTTGGCTCTCACACCTAAACTAAACGTTATAGACTCAAAATTTTTGCTGTATTTAGTGTATTTTAGCATCCTGAAGATGATTCCAGCATTAATTTCATTGTGCTTATGCTCATTTTTAAGATTTTGACATTTTCACCTTAAGTGTACAATCAGGGGCTGAAAACGCGTTTAAAGCAATTAAAAGTTCATTTTGGCTCTCACACCTAAACTAAACGTAGTAGACTCAAAATTTTTGCTGTATTCAGTGTATTCTAGCATCCTGAAGATGATTCCAGCATTAATTTCATCGTGCTTATGCTCATTTTGAAGATTTTGACATTTTCACCTAAAGTGCACAATCAGGCTGAAAACGCATTTAAAGCAATAAAAAGTTCATTTTGGCTCTCACACCTAAACTAAACGTTGTAAACTCAAATTTTTTGTTGTATTTACTGTATTCTAGCATCCTGAAGATGATTCCAGCATTAATTTCATCGTGCTTATGCTCATTTTGAAGATTTTGACATTTTCACCTAAAGTGCACAATCAGGCTGAAAACGCATTTAAAGCAATAAAAAGTTCATTTTGGCTCTCACACCTAAACTAAACGTTGTAGACTCAAAATTTTTGCTGTATTTAGTGTATTCTAGCATCCTGAAGATGATTCCAGCATTAATTTCATTGTGCTTATGCTCATTTTGAAGATTTTGACATTTTCACCTTAAGTGTACAATCAGGGGCTGAAAACGCGTTTAAAGCAATAAAAAGTTCATTTTGGCTCTCACACCTAAACTAAACGTTATAGACTCAAAATTTTTGCTGTATTTAGTGTATTCTAGCATCCTGAAGATAATTCCAGCATTAATTTCATTGTGCTTATGCTCATTTTGAAGATTTTGACATTTTCACCTAAAGTGCACAATCAGGCTGAAAACGCATTTAAAGCCATAAAAAGTTCATTTTGGCTCTCACACCTAAACTAAACGTTGTAGACTCAAAATTTTTGCTGTATTTAGTGTATTCTAGCATCCTGAAGATGATTCCAGCATTAATTTCATTGTGCTTATGCTCATTTTGAAGATTTTGACATTTTCACCTAAAGTGCACAATCAGGCTGAAAACGCATTTAAAGCAATAAAAAGTTCATTTTGGCTCTCACACCTAAACTAAACGTTGTAGACTCAAAAATTTTGCTGTATTTAGTGTATTTTAGCATCCTGAAGATGATTCCAGCATTAATTTCATTGTGCTTATGCTCATTTTTAAGATTTTGACATTTTCACCTTAAGTGTACAATCAGGGGCTGAAAACGCGTTTAAAGCAATTAAAAGTTAATTTTGGCTCTCACACCTAAACTAAACGTAGTAGACTCAAAATTTTTGCTGTATTCAGTGTATTCTAGAATCCTGAAGATGATTCCAGCATTAATTTCATCGTGCTTATGCTCATTTTGAAGATTTTGACATTTTCACCTAAAGTGCACAATCAGGCTGAAAACGCATTTAAAGCAATAAAAAGTTCATTTTGGCTCACACACCTAAAATAAACGTTGTATACTCAAAATTTTTGCTGTATTTAGTGTATTCTAGCATCCTGAAGATGATTCCAGCATTAATTTCATTGTGCTTATGCTCATTTTGAAGATTTTGACATTTTCACCTTAAGTGTACAATCAGGGGCTGAAAACGCGTTTAAAGCAATAAAAAGTTCATTTTGGCTCTCACACCTAAACTAAAGGTTGTAGACTCAAAATTTTTGCTGTATTTAGTGTATTCTAGCATCCTGAAGATGATTCCAGCATTAATTTCATTGTGCTTATGCTCATTTTTAAGATTTTGACATTTTCACCTAAAGTGCACAATCAGGCTGAAAACGCATTTAAAGCAATAAAAAGTTCATTTTGGCTCACACACCTAAAATAAACGTTGTAGACTCAAAATTTTTGCTGTATTCAGTGTATTCTAGCATCCTGAATATGATTCCAGCATTAATTTCATTGTGCTTATGCTCATTTTTAAGATTTTGACATTTTCACCTAAAGTGCACAATCAGGCTGAAAACGCATTTAAAGCAATAAAAAGTTCATTTTGGCTCTCACACCTAAACTAAACGTTGTAGACTCAAAATTTTTGCTGTATTTAGTGTATTCTAGCATCCTGAAGATGATTCCAGCATTAATTTCATTGTGCTTATGCTCATTTTGAAGATTTTGACATTTTCACCTTAAGTGTACAATCAGGGGCTGAAAACGCGTTTAAAGCAATAAAAAGTTCATTTTGGCTCTCACACCTAAACTAAACGTTGTAGACTCAAAAATTTTGCTGTATTTAGTGTATTCTAGCATCCTGAAGATGATTCCAGCAATAATTTCATTGTGCTTATGCTCATTTTGAAGATTTTGACATATTCACCTAAAGTGCACAATCAGGCTGAAAACGCATTTAAAGCCATAAAAAGTTCATTTTGGCTCTCACACCTAAACTAAACGTTGTAGACTCAAAATTTTTGCTGTATTTAGTGTATTCTAGCATCCTGAAGATGATTCCAGCATTAATTTCATTGTGCTTATGCTCATTTTGAAGATTTTGACATTTTCACATTAAGTGTACAATCAGGGGCTGAAAACGCGTTTAAAGCAATAAAAAGTTCATTTTGGCTCTCACACCTAAACTAAACGTTATAGACTCAAAATTTTTGCTGTATTTAGTGTATTCTAGCATCCTGAATATGATTCCAGCATTAATTTCATTGTGCTAATGCTCATTTTGAAGATTTTGACATTTTCACCTTAAGTGTACAATCAGGGGCTGAAAACGCGTTTAAAGCAATAAAAAGTTCATTTTGGCTCTCACACCTAAACTAAACGTTGTAAACTCAAATTTTTTGCTGTATTTACTGTATTCTAGCATCCTGAAGATGATTCCAGCATTAATTTCATCGTGCTTATGCTCATTTTGAAGATTTTGACATTTTCACCTAAAGTGCACAATCAGGCTGAAAACGCATTTAAAGCAATAAAAAGTTCATTTTGGCTCTCACACCTAAACTAAACGTTGTAGACTCAAAATTTTTGCTGTATTTAGTGTATTCTAGCATCCTGAAGATGATTCCAGCATTAATTTCATTGTGCTTATGCTCATTTTGAAGATTTTGACATTTTCACCTTAAGTGTACAATCAGGGGCTGAAAACGCGTTTAAAGCAATAAAAAGTTCATTTTGGCTCTCACACCTAAACTAAACGTTATAGACTCAAAATTTTTGCTGTATTTAGTGTATTTTAGCATCCTGAAGATGATTCCAGCATTAATTTCATTGTGCTTATGCTCATTTTTAAGATTTTGACATTTTCACCTTAAGTGTACAATCAGGGGCTGAAAACGCGTTTAAAGCAATTAAAAGTTCATTTTGGCTCTCACACCTAAACTAAACGTAGTAGACTCAAAATTTTTGCTGTATTCAGTGTATTCTAGCATCCTGAAGATGATTCCAGCATTAATTTCATCGTGCTTATGCTCATTTTGAAGATTTTGACATTTTCACCTAAAGTGCACAATCAGGCTGAAAACGCATTTAAAGCAATAAAAAGTTCATTTTGGCTCACACACCTAAAATAAACGTTGTAGACTCAAAATTTTTGCTGTATTTAGTGTATTCTAGCATCCTGAATATGATTCCAGCATTAATTTCATTGTGCTTATGCTCATTTTGAAGATTTTGACATTTTCACCTTAAGTGTACAATCAGGGGCTGAAAACGCGTTTAAAGCAATAAAAAGTTCATTTTGGCTCTCAAACCTAAACTAAACGTTGTAGACTCAAAATTTTTGCTGTATTCAGTGTATTCTAGCATCCTGAAGATGATTCCAGCATTAATTTCATCGTGCTTTTGCTCATTTTGAAGATTTTGACATTTTCACCTTAAGTGTACAATCAGGGGCTGAAAACGCGTTTAAAGCAATAAAAAGTTCATTTTGGCTCTCACACCTAAACTAAACGTTGTAGACTCAAAATTTTTGCTGTATTTAGTGTATTTTAGCATCCTGAAGATGATTCCAGCATTAATTTCATTGTGCTTATGCTCATTTTTAAGATTTTGACATTTTCACCTTAAGTGTACAATCAGGGGCTGAAAACGCGTTTAAAGCAATTAAAAGTTAATTTTGGCTCTCACACCTAAACTAAACGTAGTAGACTCAAAATTTTTGCTGTATTCAGTGTATTCTAGAATCCTGAAGATGATTCCAGCATTAATTTCATCGTGCTTATGCTCATTTTGAAGATTTTGACATTTTCACCTAAAGTGCACAATCAGGCTGAAAACGCATTTAAAGCAATAAAAAGTTCATTTTGGCTCACACACCTAAAATAAACGTTGTATACTCAAAATTTTTGCTGTATTTAGTGTATTCTAGCATCCTGAAGATGATTCCAGCATTAATTTCATTGTGCTTATGCTCATTTTGAAGATTTTGACATTTTCACCTTAAGTGTACAATCAGGGGCTGAAAACGCGTTTAAAGCAATAAAAAGTTCATTTTGGCTCTCACACCTAAACTAAAGGTTGTAGACTCAAAATTTTTGCTGTATTTAGTGTATTCTAGCATCCTGAAGATGATTCCAGCATTAATTTCATTGTGCTTATGCTCATTTTTAAGATTTTGACATTTTCACCTAAAGTGCACAATCAGGCTGAAAACGCATTTAAAGCAATAAAAAGTTCATTTTGGCTCACACACCTAAAATAAACGTTGTAGACTCAAAATTTTTGCTGTATTCAGTGTATTCTAGCATCCTGAATATGATTCCAGCATTAATTTCATTGTGCTTATGCTCATTTTTAAGATTTTGACATTTTCACCTAAAGTGCACAATCAGGCTGAAAACGCATTTAAAGCAATAAAAAGTTCATTTTGGCTCTCACACCTAAACTAAACGTTGTAGACTCAAAATTTTTGCTGTATTTAGTGTATTCTAGCATCCTGAAGATGATTCCAGCATTAATTTCATTGTGCTTATGCTCATTTTGAAGATTTTGACATTTTCACCTTACGTGTACAATCAGGGGCTGAAAACGCGTTTAAAGCAATAAAAAGTTCATTTTGGCTCTCACACCTAAACTAAACGTTATAGACTCAAAATTTTTGCTGTATTTAGTGTATTTTAGCATCCTGAAGATGATTCCAGCATTAATTTCATTGTGCTTATGCTCATTTTTAAGATTTTGACATTTTCACCTTAAGTGTACAATCAGGGGCTGAAAACGCGTTTAAAGCAATTAAAAGTTCATTTTGGCTCTCACACCTAAACTAAACGTAGTAGACTCAAAATTTTTGCTGTATTCAGTGTATTCTAGCATCCTGAAGATGATTCCAGCATTAATTTCATCGTGCTTATGCTCATTTTGAAGATTTTGACATTTTCACCTAAAGTGCACAATCAGGCTGAAAACGCATTTAAAGCAATAAAAAGTTCATTTTGGCTCACACACCTAAAATAAACGTTGTAGACTCAAAATTTTTGCTGTATTTAGTGTATTCTAGCATCCTGAATATGATTCCAGCATTAATTTCATTGTGCTTATGCTCATTTTGAAGATTTTGACATTTTCACCTTAAGTGTACAATCAGGGGCTGAAAACGCGTTTAAAGCAATAAAAAGTTCATTTTGGCTCTCAAACCTAAACTAAACGTTGTAGACTCAAAATTTTTGCTGTATTCAGTGTATTCTAGCATCCTGAAGATGATTCCAGCATTATTTTCATCGTGCTTTTGCTCATTTTGAAGATTTTGACATTTTCACCTTAAGTGTACAATCAGGGGCTGAAAACGCGTTTAAAGCAATAAAAAGTTCATTTTGGCTCTCACACCTAAACTAATTGTTGTAGACTCAAAATTTTTGCTGTATTTAGTGTATTCTAGCATCCTGAAGATGATTCCAGCAATAATTTCATTGTGCTTATGCTCATTTTGAAGATTTTGACATTTTCACCTAAAGTGCACAATCAGGCTGAAAACGCATTTAAAGCCATAAAAAGTTCATTTTGGCTCTCACACCTAAACTAAACGTTGTAGACTCAAAATTTTTGCTGTATTTAGTGTATTCTAGCATCCTGAAGATGATTCCAGCATTAATTTCATTGTGCTTATGCTCATTTTGAATATTTTGACATTTTCACCTAAAGTGCACAATCAGGCTGAAAACGCATTTAAAGCAATAAAAAGTTCATTTTGGCTCTCACACCTAAACTAAACGTTGTAGACTCAAAATTTTTGCTGTATTTAGTGTATTCTAGCATCCTGAAGATGATTCCAGCATTAATTTCATTGTGCTTATGCTCATTTTGAAGATTTTGACATTTTCACCTTAAGTGTACAATCAGGGGCTGAAAACGCGTTTAAAGCAATAAAAAGTTCATTTTGGCTCTCACACCTAAACTAAACGTTATAGACTCAAAATTTTTGCTGTATTTAGTGTATTTTAGCATCCTGAAGATGATTCCAGCATTAATTTCATTGTGCTTATGCTCATTTTGAAGATTTTGACATTTTCACCTTAAGTGTACAATCAGGGGCTGAAAACGCGTTTAAAGCAATTAAAAGTTCATTTTGGCTCTCACACCTAAACTAAACGTAGTAGACTCAAAATTTTTGCTGTATTCAGTGTATTCTAGCATCCTGAAGATGATTCCAGCATTAATTTCATCGTGCTTATGCTCATTTTGAAGATTTTGACATTTTCACCTAAAGTGCACAATCAGGCTGAAAACGCGTTTAAAGCAATAAAAAGTTCATTTTGGCTCACACACCTAAAATAAACGTTGTAGACTCAAAATTTTTGCTGTATTTAGTGTATTCTAGCATCCTGAATATGATTCCAGCATTAATTTCATTGTGCTTATGCTCATCTTGAAGATTTTGACATTTTCACCTAAAGTGCACAATCAGGGGCTGAAAACGCATTTAAAGCAATAAAAAGTTCATTTTGGCTCTCACACCTAAACTAAACGTTGTAGACTCAAAATTTTTGCTGTATTTAGTGTATTCTAGCATCCTGAAGATGATTCCAGCAATAATTTCATTGTGCTTATGCTCATTTTGAAGATTTTGACATTTTCACCTAAAGTGCACAATCAGGCTGAAAACGCATTTAAAGCCATAAAAAGTTCATTTTGGCTCTCACAACTAAACTAAACGTTGTAGACTCAAAATTTTTGCTGTATTTAGTGTATTCTAGCATCCTGAAGATGATTCCAGCATTAATTTCATTGTGCTTATGCTCATTTTGAATATTTTGACATTTTCACCTAAAGTGCACAATCAGGCTGAAAACGCATTTAAAGCAATAAAAAGTTCATTTTGGCTCTCACACCTAAACTAAACGTTGTAGACTCAAAATTTTTGCTGTATTTAGTGTATTCTAGCATCCTGAATATGATTCCAGCATTAATTTCATTGTGCTTATGCTCATTTTGAAGATTTTGACATTTTCACCTTAAGTGTACAATCAGGGGCTGAAAACGCGTTTAAAGCAATAAAAAATTCATTTTGGCTCTCAAACCTAAACTAAACGTTGTAGACTCAAAATTTTTGCTGTATTCAGTGTATTCTAGCATCCTGAAGATGATTCCAGCATTAATTTCATCGTGCTTTTGCTCATTTTGAAGATTTTGACATTTTCACCTTAAGTGTACAATCAGGGGCTGAAAACGCGTTTAAAGCAATAAAAAGTTCATTTTGGCTCTCACACCTAAACTAAACGTTGTAGACTCAAAATTTTTGCTGTATTTAGTGTATTCTAGCATCCTGAAGATGATTCCAGCAATAATTTCATTGTGCTTATGCTCATTTTGAAGATTTTGACATTTTCACCTAAAGTGCACAATCAGGCTGAAAACGCATTTAAAGCCATAAAAAGTTCATTTTGGCTCTCACACCTAAACTAAACGTTGTAGACTCAAAATTTTTGCTGTATTTAGTGTATTCTAGCATCCTGAAGATGATTCCAGCATTAATTTCATTGTGCTTATGCTCATTTTGAATATTTTGACATTTTCACCTAAAGTGCACAATCAGGCTGAAAACGCATTTAAAGCAATAAAAAGTTCATTTTGGCTCTCACACCTAAACTAAACGTTGTAGACTCAAAATTTTTGCTGTATTTAGTGTATTCTAGCATCCTGAAGATGATTCCAGCATTAATTTCATTGTGCTTATGCTCATTTTGAAGATTTTGACATTTTCACATTAAGTGTACAATCAGGGGCTGAAAACGCGTTTAAAGCAATAAAAAGTTCATTTTGGCTCTCACACCTAAACTAAACGTTATAGACTCAAAATTTTTGCTGTATTTAGTGTATTCTAGCATCCTGAATATGATTCCAGCATTAATTTCATTGTGCTAATGCTCATTTTGAAGATTTTGACATTTTCACCTTAAGTGTACAATCAGGGGCTGAAAACGCGTTTAAAGCAATAAAAAGTTCATTTTGGCTCTCACACCTAAACTAAACGTTGTAAACTCAAATTTTTTGCTGTATTTACTGTATTCTAGCATCCTGAAGATGATTCCAGCATTAATTTCATCGTGCTTAAGCTCATTTTGAAGATTTTGACATTTTCACCTAAAGTGCACAATCAGGCTGAAAACGCATTTAAAGCAATAAAAAGTTCATTTTGGCTCTCACACCTAAACTAAACGTTGTAGACTCAAAATTTTTGCTGTATTTAGTGTATTCTAGCATCCTGAAGATGATTCCAGCATTAATTTCATTGTGCTTATGCTCATTTTGAAGATTTTGACATTTTCACCTTAAGTGTACAAACAGGGGCTGAAAACGCGTTTAAAGCAATAAAAAGTTCATTTTGGCTCTCACACCTAAACTAAACGTTGTAGACTCAAAAATTTTGCTGTATTTAGTGTATTCTAGCATCCTGAAGATGATTCCAGCAATAATTTCATTGTGCTTATGCTCATTTTGAAGATTTTGACATTTTCACCTAAAGTGCACAATCAGGCTGAAAACGCATTTAAAGCCATAAAAAGTTCATTTTGGCTCTCACACCTAAACTAAACGTTGTAGACTCAAAATTGTTGCTGTATTTAGTGAATTCTAGCATCCTGAAGATGATTCCAGCATTAATTTCATTGTGCTTATGCTCATTTTGAAGATTTTGACATTTTCACATTAAGTGTACAATCAGGGGCTGAAAACGCGTTTAAAGCAATAAAAAGTTCATTTTGGCTCTCACACCTAAACTAAACGTTGTAAACTCAAATTTTTTGCTGTATTTACTGTATTCTAGCATCCTGAAGATGATTCCAGCATTAATTTCATCGTGCTTATGCTCATTTTGAAGATTTTGACATTTTCACCTAAAGTGCACAATCAGGCTGAAAACGCATTTAAAGCAATAAAAAGTTCATTTTGGCTCACACACCTAAAATAAACGTTGTAGACTCAAAATTTTTGCTGTATTTAGTGTATTCTAGCATCCTGAATATGATTCCAGCATTAATTTCATTGTGCTTATGCTCATTTTGAAGATTTTGACATTTTCACCTTAAGTGTACAATCAGGGGCTGAAAACGCGTTTAAAGCAATAAAAAGTTCATTTTGGCTCTCAAACCTAAACTAAACGTTGTAGACTCAAAATTTTTGCTGTATTCAGTGTATTCTAGCATCCTGAAGATGATTCCAGCATTAATTTCATCGTGCTTTTGCTCATTTTGAAGATTTTGACATTTTCACCTTAAGTGTACAATCAGGGGCTGAAAACGCGTTTAAAGCAATAAAAAGTTCATTTTGGCTCTCACACCTAAACTAAACGTTGTAGACTCAAAATTTTTGCTGTATTTAGTGTATTCTAGCATCCTGAAGATGATTCCAGCAATAATTTCATTGTGCTTATGCTCATTTTGAAGATTTTGACATTTTCACCTAAAGTGCACAATCAGGCTGAAAACGCATTTAAAGCCATAAAAAGTTCATTTTGGCTCTCACACCTAAACTAAACGTTGTAGACTCAAAATTTTTGCTGTATTTAGTGTATTCTAGCATCCTGAAGATGATTCCAGCATTAATTTCATTGTGCTTATGCTCATTTTGAATATTTTGACATTTTCACCTAAAGTGCACAATCAGGCTGAAAACGCATTTAAAGCAATAAAAAGTTCATTTTGGCTCTCACACCTAAACTAAACGTTGTAGACTCAAAATTTTTGCTGTATTTAGTGTATTTTAGCATCCTGAAGATGATTCCAGCATTAATTTCATTGTGCTTATGCTCATTTTTAAGATTTTGACATTTTCACCTTAAGTGTACAATCAGGGGCTGAAAACGCGTTTAAAGCAATTAAAAGTTAATTTTGGCTCTCACACCTAAACTAAACGTAGTAGACTCAAAATTTTTGCTGTATTCAGTGTATTCTAGAATCCTGAAGATGATTCCAGCATTAATTTCATCGTGCTTATGCTCATTTTGAAGATTTTGACATTTTCACCTAAAGTGCACAATCAGGCTGAAAACGCATTTAAAGCAATAAAAAGTTAATTTTGGCTCACACACCTAAAATAAACGTTGTATACTCAAAATTTTTGCTGTATTTAGTGTATTCTAGCATCCTGAATATGATTCCAGCATTAATTTCATTGTGCTTATGCTCATTTTGAAGATTTTGACATTTTCACCTTAAGTGTACAATCAGGGGCTGAAAACGCGTTTAAAGCAATAAAAAGTTCATTTTGGCTCTCAAACCTAAACTAAACGTTGTAGACTCAAAAATTTTGCTGTATTTAGTGTATTCTACCATCCTGAAGATGATTCCAGCAATAATTTCATTGTGCTTATGCTCATTTTGAAGATTTTGACATTTTCACCTAAAGTGCACAATCAGGCTGAAAACGCATTTAAAGCCATAAAAAGTTCATTTTGGCTCTCACACCTAAACTAAACGTTGTAGACTCAAATTTTTTGCTGTATTTAGTGTATTCTAGCATCCTGAAGATGATTCCAGCATTAATTTCATTGTGCTTATGCTCATTTTGAAGATTTTGACATTTTCACATTAAGTGTACAATCAGGGGCTGAAAACGCGTTTAAAGCAATAAAAAGTTCATTTTGGCTCTCACACCTAAACTAAACGTTATAGACGCAAAATTTTTGCTGTATTTAGTGTATTCTAGCATCCTGAAGATAATTCCAGCATTAATTTCATTGTGCTAATGCTCATTTTGAAGATTTTGACATTTTCACCTTAAGTGTACAATCAGGGGCTGAAAACGCGTTTAAAGCAATAAAAAGTTCATTTTGGCTCTCACACCTAAACTAAACGTTGTAAACTCAAATTTTTTGCTGTATTTACTGTATTCTAGCATCCTGAAGATGATTCCAGCATTAATTTCATCGTGCTTATGCTCATTTTGAAGATTTTGACATTTTCACCTAAAGTGCACAATCAGGCTGAAAACGCATTTAAAGCAATAAAAAGTTCATTTTGGCTCTCACACCTAAACTAAACGTTGTAGACTCAAAATTTTTGCTGTATTTAGTGTATTCTAGCATCCTGAAGATGATTCCAGCATTAATTTCATTGTGCTTATGCTCATTTTGAAGATTTTGACATTTTCACCTTAAGTGTACAATCAGGGGCTGAAAACGCGTTTAAAGCAATAAAAAGTTCATTTTGGCTCTCACACCTAAACTAAACGTTATAGACTCAAAATTTTTGCTGTATTTAGTGTATTTTAGCATCCTGAAGATGATTCCAGCATTAATTTCATTGTGCTTATGCTCATTTTTAAGATTTTGACATTTTCACCTTAAGTGTACAATCAGGGGCTGAAAACGCGTTTAAAGCAATTAAAAGTTCATTTTGGCTCTCACACCTAAACTAAACGTAGTAGACTCAAAATTTTTGCTGTATTCAGTGTATTCTAGCATCCTGAAGATGATTCCAGCATTAATTTCATCGTGCTTATGCTCATTTTGAAGATTTTGACATTTTCACCTAAAGTGCACAATCAGGCTGAAAACGCATTTAAAGCAATAAAAAGTTCATTTTGGCTCTCACACCTAAACTAAACGTTGTAAACTCAAATTTTTTGTTGTATTTACTGTATTCTAGCATCCTGAAGATGATTCCAGCATTAATTTCATCGTGCTTATGCTCATTTTGAAGATTTTGACATTTTCACCTAAAGTGCACAATCAGGCTGAAAACGCATTTAAAGCAATAAAAAGTTCATTTTGGCTCTCACACCTAAACTAAACGTTGTAGACTCAAAATTTTTGCTGTATTTAGTGTATTCTAGCATCCTGAAGATGATTCCAGCATTAATTTCATTGTGCTTATGCTCATTTTGAAGATTTTGACATTTTCACCTTAAGTGTACAATCAGGGGCTGAAAACGCGTTTAAAGCAATAAAAAGTTCATTTTGGCTCTCACACCTAAACTAAACGTTATAGACTCAAAATTTTTGCTGTATTTAGTGTATTCTAGCATCCTGAAGATAATTCCAGCATTAATTTCATTGTGCTTATGCTCATTTTGAAGATTTTGACATTTTCACCTAAAGTGCACAATCAGGCTGAAAACGCATTTAAAGCCATAAAAAGTTCATTTTGGCTCTCACACCTAAACTAAACGTTGTAGACTCAAAATTTTTGCTGTATTTAGTGTATTCTAGCATCCTGAAGATGATTCCAGCATTAATTTCATTGTGCTTATGCTCATTTTGAAGATTTTGACATTTTCACCTAAAGTGCACAATCAGGCTGAAAACGCATTTAAAGCAATAAAAAGTTCATTTTGGCTCTCACACCTAAACTAAACGTTGTAGACTCAAAAATTTTGCTGTATTTAGTGTATTTTAGCATCCTGAAGATGATTCCAGCATTAATTTCATTGTGCTTATGCTCATTTTTAAGATTTTGACATTTTCACCTTAAGTGTACAATCAGGGGCTGAAAACGCGTTTAAAGCAATTAAAAGTTAATTTTGGCTCTCACACCTAAACTAAACGTAGTAGACTCAAAATTTTTGCTGTATTCAGTGTATTCTAGAATCCTGAAGATGATTCCAGCATTAATTTCATCGTGCTTATGCTCATTTTGAAGATTTTGACATTTTCACCTAAAGTGCACAATCAGGCTGAAAACGCATTTAAAGCAATAAAAAGTTCATTTTGGCTCACACACCTAAAATAAACGTTGTATACTCAAAATTTTTGCTGTATTTAGTGTATTCTAGCATCCTGAAGATGATTCCAGCATTAATTTCATTGTGCTTATGCTCATTTTGAAGATTTTGACATTTTCACCTTAAGTGTACAATCAGGGGCTGAAAACGCGTTTAAAGCAATAAAAAGTTCATTTTGGCTCTCACACCTAAACTAAAGGTTGTAGACTCAAAATTTTTGCTGTATTTAGTGTATTCTAGCATCCTGAAGATGATTCCAGCATTAATTTCATTGTGCTTATGCTCATTTTTAAGATTTTGACATTTTCACCTAAAGTGCACAATCAGGCTGAAAACGCATTTAAAGCAATAAAAAGTTCATTTTGGCTCACACACCTAAAATAAACGTTGTAGACTCAAAATTTTTGCTGTATTCAGTGTATTCTAGCATCCTGAATATGATTCCAGCATTAATTTCATTGTGCTTATGCTCATTTTTAAGATTTTGACATTTTCACCTAAAGTGCACAATCAGGCTGAAAACGCATTTAAAGCAATAAAAAGTTCATTTTGGCTCTCACACCTAAACTAAACGTTGTAGACTCAAAATTTTTGCTGTATTTAGTGTATTCTAGCATCCTGAAGATGATTCCAGCATTAATTTCATTGTGCTTATGCTCATTTTGAAGATTTTGACATTTTCACCTTAAGTGTACAATCAGGGGCTGAAAACGCGTTTAAAGCAATAAAAAGTTCATTTTGGCTCTCACACCTAAACTAAACGTTGTAGACTCAAAAATTTTGCTGTATTTAGTGTATTCTAGCATCCTGAAGATGATTCCAGCAATAATTTCATTGTGCTTATGCTCATTTTGAAGATTTTGACATATTCACCTAAAGTGCACAATCAGGCTGAAAACGCATTTAAAGCCATAAAAAGTTCATTTTGGCTCTCACACCTAAACTAAACGTTGTAGACTCAAAATTTTTGCTGTATTTAGTGTATTCTAGCATCCTGAAGATGATTCCAGCATTAATTTCATTGTGCTTATGCTCATTTTGAAGATTTTGACATTTTCACATTAAGTGTACAATCAGGGGCTGAAAACGCGTTTAAAGCAATAAAAAGTTCATTTTGGCTCTCACACCTAAACTAAACGTTATAGACTCAAAATTTTTGCTGTATTTAGTGTATTCTAGCATCCTGAATATGATTCCAGCATTAATTTCATTGTGCTAATGCTCATTTTGAAGATTTTGACATTTTCACCTTAAGTGTACAATCAGGGGCTGAAAACGCGTTTAAAGCAATAAAAAGTTCATTTTGGCTCTCACACCTAAACTAAACGTTGTAAACTCAAATTTTTTGCTGTATTTACTGTATTCTAGCATCCTGAAGATGATTCCAGCATTAATTTCATCGTGCTTATGCTCATTTTGAAGATTTTGACATTTTCACCTAAAGTGCACAATCAGGCTGAAAACGCATTTAAAGCAATAAAAAGTTCATTTTGGCTCTCACACCTAAACTAAACGTTGTACACTCAAAATTTTTGCTGTATTTAGTGTATTCTAGCATCCTGAAGATGATTCCAGCATTAATTTCATTGTGCTTATGCTCATTTTGAAGATTTTGACATTTTCACCTTAAGTGTACAATCAGGGGCTGAAAACGCGTTTAAAGCAATAAAAAGTTCATTTTGGCTCTCACACCTAAACTAAACGTTATAGACTCAAAATTTTTGCTGTATTTAGTGTATTTTAGCATCCTGAAGATGATTCCAGCATTAATTTCATTGTGCTTATGCTCATTTTTAAGATTTTGACATTTTCACCTTAAGTGTACAATCAGGGGCTGAAAACGCGTTTAAAGCAATTAAAAGTTCATTTTGGCTCTCACACCTAAACTAAACGTAGTAGACTCAAAATTTTTGCTGTATTCAGTGTATTCTAGCATCCTGAAGATGATTCCAGCATTAATTTCATCGTGCTTATGCTCATTTTGAAGATTTTGACATTTTCACCTAAAGTGCACAATCAGGCTGAAAACGCATTTAAAGCAATAAAAAGTTCATTTTGGCTCACACACCTAAAATAAACGTTGTAGACTCAAAATTTTTGCTGTATTTAGTGTATTCTAGCATCCTGAATATGATTCCAGCATTAATTTCATTGTGCTTATGCTCATTTTGAAGATTTTGACATTTTCACCTTAAGTGTACAATCAGGGGCTGAAAACGCGTTTAAAGCAATAAAAAGTTCATTTTGGCTCTCAAACCTAAACTAAACGTTGTAGACTCAAAATTTTTGCTGTATTCAGTGTATTCTAGCATCCTGAAGATGATTCCAGCATTAATTTCATCGTGCTTTTGCTCATTTTGAAGATTTTGACATTTTCACCTTAAGTGTACAATCAGGGGCTGAAAACGCGTTTAAAGCAATAAAAAGTTCATTTTGGCTCTCACACCTAAACTAAACGTTGTAGACTCAAAATTTTTGCTGTATTTAGTGTATTTTAGCATCCTGAAGATGATTCCAGCATTAATTTCATTGTGCTTATGCTCATTTTTAAGATTTTGACATTTTCACCTTAAGTGTACAATCAGGGGCTGAAAACGCGTTTAAAGCAATTAAAAGTTAATTTTGGCTCTCACACCTAAACTAAACGTAGTAGACTCAAAATTTTTGCTGTATTCAGTGTATTCTAGAATCCTGAAGATGATTCCAGCATTAATTTCATCGTGCTTATGCTCATTTTGAAGATTTTGACATTTTCACCTAAAGTGCACAATCAGGCTGAAAACGCATTTAAAGCAATAAAAAGTTCATTTTGGCTCACACACCTAAAATAAACGTTGTATACTCAAAATTTTTGCTGTATTTAGTGTATTCTAGCATCCTGAAGATGATTCCAGCATTAATTTCATTGTGCTTATGCTCATTTTGAAGATTTTGACATTTTCACCTTAAGTGTACAATCAGGGGCTGAAAACGCGTTTAAAGCAATAAAAAGTTCATTTTGGCTCTCACACCTAAACTAAAGGTTGTAGACTCAAAATTTTTGCTGTATTTAGTGTATTCTAGCATCCTGAAGATGATTCCAGCATTAATTTCATTGTGCTTATGCTCATTTTTAAGATTTTGACATTTTCACCTAAAGTGCACAATCAGGCTGAAAACGCATTTAAAGCAATAAAAAGTTCATTTTGGCTCACACACCTAAAATAAACGTTGTAGACTCAAAATTTTTGCTGTATTCAGTGTATTCTAGCATCCTGAATATGATTCCAGCATTAATTTCATTGTGCTTATGCTCATTTTTAAGATTTTGACATTTTCACCTAAAGTGCACAATCAGGCTGAAAACGCATTTAAAGCAATAAAAAGTTCATTTTGGCTCTCACACCTAAACTAAACGTTGTAGACTCAAAATTTTTGCTGTATTTAGTGTATTCTAGCATCCTGAAGATGATTCCAGCATTAATTTCATTGTGCTTATGCTCATTTTGAAGATTTTGACATTTTCACCTTACGTGTACAATCAGGGGCTGAAAACGCGTTTAAATCAATAAAAAGTTCATTTTGGCTCTCACACCTAAACTAAACGTTATAGACTCAAAATTTTTGCTGTATTTAGTGTATTTTAGCATCCTGAAGATGATTCCAGCATTAATTTCATTGTGCTTATGCTCATTTTTAAGATTTTGACATTTTCACCTTAAGTGTACAATCAGGGGCTGAAAACGCGTTTAAAGCAATTAAAAGTTCATTTTGGCTCTCACACCTAAACTAAACGTAGTAGACTCAAAATTTTTGCTGTATTCAGTGTATTCTAGCATCCTGAAGATGATTCCAGCATTAATTTCATCGTGCTTATGCTCATTTTGAAGATTTTGACATTTTCACCTAAAGTGCACAATCAGGCTGAAAACGCATTTAAAGCAATAAAAAGTTCATTTTGGCTCACACACCTAAAATAAACGTTGTAGACTCAAAATTTTTGCTGTATTTAGTGTATTCTAGCATCCTGAATATGATTCCAGCATTAATTTCATTGTGCTTATGCTCATTTTGAAGATTTTGACATTTTCACCTTAAGTGTACAATCAGGGGCTGAAAACGCGTTTAAAGCAATAAAAAGTTCATTTTGGCTCTCAAACCTAAACTAAACGTTGTAGACTCAAAATTTTTGCTGTATTCAGTGTATTCTAGCATCCTGAAGATGATTCCAGCATTATTTTCATCGTGCTTTTGCTCATTTTGAAGATTTTGACATTTTCACCTTAAGTGTACAATCAGGGGCTGAAAACGCGTTTAAAGCAATAAAAAGTTCATTTTGGCTCTCACACCTAAACTAATTGTTGTAGACTCAAAATTCTTGCTGTATTTAGTGTATTCTAGCATCCTGAAGATGATTCCAGCAATAATTTCATTGTGCTTATGCTCATTTTGAAGATTTTGACATTTTCACCTAAAGTGCACAATCAGGCTGAAAACGCATTTAAAGCCATAAAAAGTTCATTTTGGCTCTCACACCTAAACTAAACGTTGTAGACTCAAAATTTTTGCTGTATTTAGTGTATTCTAGCATCCTGAAGATGATTCCAGCATTAATTTCATTGTGCTTATGCTCATTTTGAATATTTTGACATTTTCACCTAAAGTGCACAATCAGGCTGAAAACGCATTTAAAGCAATAAAAAGTTCATTTTGGCTCTCACACCTAAACTAAACGTTGTAGACTCAAAATTTTTGCTGTATTTAGTGTATTCTAGCATCCTGAAGATGATTCCAGCATTAATTTCATTGTGCTTATGCTCATTTTGAAGATTTTGACATTTTCACCTTAAGTGTACAATCAGGGGCTGAAAACGCGTTTAAAGCAATAAAAAGTTCATTTTGGCTCTCACACCTAAACTAAACGTTATAGACTCAAAATTTTTGCTGTATTTAGTGTATTTTAGCATCCTGAAGATGATTCCAGCATTAATTTCATTGTGCTTATGCTCATTTTGAAGATTTTGACATTTTCACCTTAAGTGTACAATCAGGGGCTGAAAACGCGTTTAAAGCAATTAAAAGTTCATTTTGGCTCTCACACCTAAACTAAACGTAGTAGACTCAAAATTTTTGCTGTATTCAGTGTATTCTAGCATCCTGAAGATGATTCCAGCATTAATTTCATCGTGCTTATGCTCATTTTGAAGATTTTGACATTTTCACCTAAAGTGCACAATCAGGCTGAAAACGCGTTTAAAGCAATAAAAAGTTCATTTTGGCTCACACACCTAAAATAAACGTTGTAGACTCAAAATTTTTGCTGTATTTAGTGTATTCTAGCATCCTGAATATGATTCCAGCATTAATTTCATTGTGCTTATGCTCATCTTGAAGATTTTGACATTTTCACCTAAAGTGCACAATCAGGGGCTGAAAACGCATTTAAAGCAATAAAAAGTTCATTTTGGCTCTCACACCTAAACTAAACGTTGTAGACTCAAAATTTTTGCTGTATTTAGTGTATTCTAGCATCCTGAAGATGATTCCAGCAATAATTTCATTGTGCTTATGCTCATTTTGAAGATTTTGACATTTTCACCTAAAGTGCACAATCAGGCTGAAAACGCATTTAAAGCCATAAAAAGTTCATTTTGGCTCTCACAACTAAACTAAACGTTGTAGACTCAAAATTTTTGCTGTATTTAGTGTATTCTAGCATCCTGAAGATGATTCCAGCATTAATTTCATTGTGCTTATGCTCATTTTGAATATTTTGACATTTTCACCTAAAGTGCACAATCAGGCTGAAAACGCATTTAAAGCAATAAAAAGTTCATTTTGGCTCTCACACCTAAACTAAACGTTGTAGACTCAAAATTTTTGCTGTATTTAGTGTATTCTAGCATCCTGAATATGATTCCAGCATTAATTTCATTGTGCTTATGCTCATTTTGAAGATTTTGACATTTTCACCTTAAGTGTACAATCAGGGGCTGAAAACGCGTTTAAAGCAATAAAAAATTCATTTTGGCTCTCAAACCTAAACTAAACGTTGTAGACTCAAAATTTTTGCTGTATTCAGTGTATTCTAGCATCCTGAAGATGATTCCAGCATTAATTTCATCGTGCTTTTGCTCATTTTGAAGATTTTGACATTTTCACCTTAAGTGTACAATCAGGGGCTGAAAACGCGTTTAAAGCAATAAAAAGTTCATTTTGGCTCTCACACCTAAACTAAACGTTGTAGACTCAAAATTTTTGCTGTATTTAGTGTATTCTAGCATCCTGAAGATGATTCCAGCAATAATTTCATTGTGCTTATGCTCATTTTGAAGATTTTGACATTTTCACCTAAAGTGCACAATCAGGCTGAAAACGCATTTAAAGCCATAAAAAGTTCATTTTGGCTCTCACACCTAAACTAAACGTTGTAGACTCAAAATTTTTGCTGTATTTAGTGTATTCTAGCATCCTGAAGATGATTCCAGCATTAATTTCATTGTGCTTATGCTCATTTTGAATATTTTGACATTTTCACCTAAAGTGCACAATCAGGCTGAAAACGCATTTAAAGCAATAAAAAGTTCATTTTGGCTCTCACACCTAAACTAAACGTTGTAGACTCAAAATTTTTGCTGTATTTAGTGTATTCTAGCATCCTGAAGATGATTCCAGCATTAATTTCATTGTGCTTATGCTCATTTTGAAGATTTTGACATTTTCACATTAAGTGTACAATCAGGGGCTGAAAACGCGTTTAAAGCAATAAAAAGTTCATTTTGGCTCTCACACCTAAACTAAACGTTATAGACTCAAAATTTTTGCTGTATTTAGTGTATTCTAGCATCCTGAATATGATTCCAGCATTAATTTCATTGTGCTAATGCTCATTTTGAAGATTTTGACATTTTCACCTTAAGTGTACAATCAGGGGCTGAAAACGCGTTTAAAGCAATAAAAAGTTCATTTTGGCTCTCACACCTAAACTAAACGTTGTAAACTCAAATTTTTTGCTGTATTTACTGTATTCTAGCATCCTGAAGATGATTCCAGCATTAATTTCATCGTGCTTATGCTCATTTTGAAGATTTTGACATTTTCACCTAAAGTGCACAATCAGGCTGAAAACGCATTTAAAGCAATAAAAAGTTCATTTTGGCTCTCACACCTAAACTAAACGTTGTAGACTCAAAATTTTTGCTGTATTTAGTGTATTCTAGCATCCTGAAGATGATTCCAGCATTAATTTCATTGTGCTTATGCTCATTTTGAAGATTTTGACATTTTCACCTTAAGTGTACAATCAGGGGCTGAAAACGCGTTTAAAGCAATAAAAAGTTCATTTTGGCTCTCACACCTAAACTAAACGTTATAGACTCAAAATTTTTGCTGTATTTAGTGTATTTTAGCATCCTGAAGATGATTCCAGCATTAATTTCATTGTGCTTATGCTCATTTTTAAGATTTTGACATTTTCACCTTAAGTGTACAATCAGGGGCTGAAAACGCGTTTAAAGCAATTAAAAGTTCATTTTGGCTCTCACACCTAAACTAAACGTAGTAGACTCAAAATTTTTGCTGTATTCAGTGTATTCTAGCATCCTGAAGATGATTCCAGCATTAATTTCATCGTGCTTATGCTCATTTTGAAGATTTTGACATTTTCACCTAAAGTGCACAATCAGGCTGAAAACGCATTTAAAGCAATAAAAAGTTCATTTTGGCTCACACACCTAAAATAAACGTTGTAGACTCAAAATTTTTGCTGTATTTAGTGTATTATAGCATCCTGAATATGATTCCAGCATTAATTTCATTGTGCTTATGCTCATTTTGAAGATTTTGACATTTTCACCTTAAGTGTACAATCAGGGGCTGAAAACGCGTTTAAAGCAATAAAAAGTTCATTTTGGCTCTCAAACCTAAACTAAACGTTGTAGACTCAAAATTTTTGCTGTATTCAGTGTATTCTAGCATCCTGAAGATGATTCCAGCATTAATTTCATCGTGCTTTTGCTCATTTTGAAGATTTTGACATTTTCACCTTAAGTGTACAATCAGGGGCTGAAAACGCGTTTAAAGCAATAAAAAGTTCATTTTGGCTCTCACACCTAAACTAAACGTTGTAGACTCAAAATTTTTGCTGTATTTAGTGTATTTTAGCATCCTGAAGATGATTCCAGCATTAATTTCATTGTGCTTATGCTCATTTTTAAGATTTTGACATTTTCACCTTAAGTGTACAATCAGGGGCTGAAAACGCGTTTAAAGCAATTAAAAGTTAATTTTGGCTCTCACACCTAAACTAAACGTAGTAGACTCAAAATTTTTGCTGTATTCAGTGTATTCTAGAATCCTGAAGATGATTCCAGCATTAATTTCATCGTGCTTATGCTCATTTTGAAGATTTTGACATTTTCACCTAAAGTGCACAATCAGGCTGAAAACGCATTTAAAGCAATAAAAAGTTCATTTTGGCTCACACACCTAAAATAAACGTTGTATACTCAAAATTTTTGCTGTATTTAGTGTATTCTAGCATCCTGAAGATGATTCCAGCATTAATTTCATTGTGCTTATGCTCATTTTGAAGATTTTGACATTTTCACCTTAAGTGTACAATCAGGGGCTGAAAACGCGTTTAAAGCAATAAAAAGTTCATTTTGGCTCTCACACCTAAACTAAAGGTTGTAGACTCAAAATTTTTGCTGTATTTAGTGTATTCTAGCATCCTGAAGATGATTCCAGCATTAATTTCATTGTGCTTATGCTCATTTTTAAGATTTTGACATTTTCACCTAAAGTGCACAATCAGGCTGAAAACGCATTTAAAGCAATAAAAAGTTCATTTTGGCTCACACACCTAAAATAAACGTTGTAGACTCAAAATTTTTGCTGTATTCAGTGTATTCTAGCATCCTGAATATGATTCCAGCATTAATTTCATTGTGCTTATGCTCATTTTTAAGATTTTGACATTTTCACCTAAAGTGCACAATCAGGCTGAAAACGCATTTAAAGCAATAAAAAGTTCATTTTGGCTCTCACACCTAAACTAAACGTTGTAGACTCAAAATTTTTGCTGTATTTAGTGTATTCTAGCATCCTGAAGATGATTCCAGCATTAATTTCATTGTGCTTATGCTCATTTTGAAGATTTTGACATTTTCACCTTACGTGTACAATCAGGGGCTGAAAACGCGTTTAAAGCAATAAAAAGTTCATTTTGGCTCTCACACCTAAACTAAACGTAGTAGACTCAAAATTTTTGCTGTATTCAGTGTATTCTAGCATCCTGAAGATGATTCCAGCATTAATTTCATCGTGCTTATGCTCATTTTGAAGATTTTGACATTTTCACCTAAAGTGCACAATCAGGCTGAAAACGCATTTAAAGCAATAAAAAGTTCATTTTGGCTCACACACCTAAAATAAACGTTGTAGACTCAAAATTTTTGCTGTATTTAGTGTATTCTAGCATCCTGAATATGATTCCAGCATTAATTTCATTGTGCTTATGCTCATTTTGAAGATTTTGACATTTTCACCTTAAGTGTACAATCAGGGGCTGAAAACGCGTTTAAAGCAATAAAAAGTTCATTTTGGCTCTCAAACCTAAACTAAACGTTGTAGACTCAAAATTTTTGCTGTATTCAGTGTATTCTAGCATCCTGAAGATGATTCCAGCATTATTTTCATCGTGCTTTTGCTCATTTTGAAGATTTTGACATTTTCACCTTAAGTGTACAATCAGGGGCTGAAAACGCGTTTAAAGCAATAAAAAGTTCATTTTGGCTCTCACACCTAAACTAATTGTTGTAGACTCAAAATTTTTGCTGTATTTAGTGTATTCTAGCATCCTGAAGATGATTCCAGCAATAATTTCATTGTGCTTATGCTCATTTTGAAGATTTTGACATTTTCACCTAAAGTGCACAATCAGGCTGAAAACGCATTTAAAGCCATAAAAAGTTCATTTTGGCTCTCACACCTAAACTAAACGTTGTAGACTCAAAATTTTTGCTGTATTTAGTGTATTCTAGCATCCTGAAGATGATTCCAGCATTAATTTCATTGTGCTTATGCTCATTTTGAATATTTTGACATTTTCACCTAAAGTGCACAATCAGGCTGAAAACGCATTTAAAGCAATAAAAAGTTCATTTTGGCTCTCACAACTAAACTAAACGTTGTAGACTCAAAATTTTTGCTGTATTTAGTGTATTCTAGCATCCTGAAGATGATTCCAGCATTAATTTCATTGTGCTTATGCTCATTTTGAAGATTTTGACATTTTCACCTTAAGTGTACAATCAGGGGCTGAAAACGCGTTTAAAGCAATAAAAAGTTCATTTTGGCTCTCACACCTAAACTAAACGTTATAGACTCAAAATTTTTGCTGTATTTAGTGTATTTTAGCATCCTGAAGATGATTCCAGCATTAATTTCATTGTGCTTATGCTCATTTTGAAGATTTTGACATTTTCACCTTAAGTGTACAATCAGGGGCTGAAAACGCGTTTAAAGCAATTAAAAGTTCATTTTGGCTCTCACACCTAAACTAAACGTAGTAGACTCAAAATTTTTGCTGTATTCAGTGTATTCTAGCATCCTGAAGATGATTCCAGCATTAATTTCATCGTGCTTATGCTCATTTTGAAGATTTTGACATTTTCACCTAAAGTGCACAATCAGGCTGAAAACGCGTTTAAAGCAATAAAAAGTTCATTTTGGCTCACACACCTAAAATAAACGTTGTAGACTCAAAATTTTTGCTGTATTTAGTGTATTCTAGCATCCTGAATATGATTCCAGCATTAATTTCATTGTGCTTATGCTCATTTTGAAGATTTTGACATTTTCACCTAAAGTGCACAATCAGGGGCTGAAAACGCATTTAAAGCAATAAAAAGTTCATTTTGGCTCTCACACCTAAACTAAACGTTGTAGACTCAAAATTTTTGCTGTATTTAGTGTATTCTAGCATCCTGAAGATGATTCCAGCAATAATTTCATTGTGCTTATGCTCATTTTGAAGATTTTGACATTTTCACCTAAAGTGCACAATCAGGCTGAAAACGCATTTAAAGCCATAAAAAGTTCATTTTGGCTCTCACAACTAAACTAAACGTTGTAGACTCAAAATTTTTGCTGTATTTAGTGTATTCTAGCATCCTGAAGATGATTCCAGCATTAATTTCATTGTGCTTATGCTCATTTTGAATATTTTGACATTTTCACCTAAAGTGCACAATCAGGCTGAAAACGCATTTAAAGCAATAAAAAGTTCATTTTGGCTCTCACACCTAAACTAAACGTTGTAGACTCAAAATTTTTGCTGTATTTAGTGTATTCTAGCATCCTGAATATGATTCCAGCATTAATTTCATTGTGCTTATGCTCATTTTGAAGATTTTGACATTTTCACCTTAAGTGTACAATCAGGGGCTGAAAACGCGTTTAAAGCAATAAAAAATTCATTTTGGCTCTCAAACCTAAACTAAACGTTGTAGACTCAAAATTTTTGCTGTATTCAGTGTATTCTAGCATCCTGAAGATGATTCCAGCATTAATTTCATCGTGCTTTTGCTCATTTTGAAGATTTTGACATTTTCACCTTAAGTGTACAATCAGGGGCTGAAAACGCGTTTAAAGCAATAAAAAGTTCATTTTGGCTCTCACACCTAAACTAAACGTTGTAGACTCAAAATTTTTGCTGTATTTAGTGTATTCTAGCATCCTGAAGATGATTCCAGCAATAATTTCATTGTGCTTATGCTCATTTTGAAGATTTTGACATTTTCACCTAAAGTGCACAATCAGGCTGAAAACGCATTTAAAGCCATAAAAAGTTCATTTTGGCTCTCACACCTAAACTAAACGTTGTAGACTCAAAATTTTTGCTGTATTTAGTGTATTCTAGCATCCTGAAGATGATTCCAGCATTAATTTCATTGTGCTTATGCTCATTTTGAATATTTTGACATTTTCACCTAAAGTGCACAATCAGGCTGAAAACGCATTTAAAGCAATAAAAAGTTCATTTTGGCTCTCACACCTAAACTAAACGTTGTAGACTCAAAATTTTTGCTGTATTTAGTGTATTCTAGCATCCTGAAGATGATTCCAGCATTAATTTCATTGTGCTTATGCTCATTTTGAAGATTTTGACATTTTCACCTTAAGTGTACAATCAGGGGCTGAAAACGCGTTTAAAGCAATAAAAAGTTCATTTTGGCTCTCACACCTAAACTAAACGTTATAGACTCAAAATTTTTGCTGTATTTAGTGTATTTTAGCATCCTGAAGATGATTCCAGCATTAATTTCATTGTGCTTATGCTCATTTTGAAGATTTTGACATTTTCACCTTGAGTGTACAATCAGGGGCTGAAAACGCGTTTAAAGCAATTAAAAGTTCATTTTGGCTCTCACACCTAAACTAAACGTAGTAGACTCAAAATTTTTGCTGTATTCAGTGTATTCTAGCATCCTGAAGATGATTCCAGCATTAATTTCATCGTGCTTATGCTCATTTTGAAGATTTTGACATTTTCACCTAAAGTGCACAATCAGGCTGAAAACGCGTTTAAAGCAATAAAAAGTTCATTTTGGCTCACACACCTAAAATAAACGTTGTAGACTCAAAATTTTTGCTGTATTTAGTGTATTCTAGCATCCTGAATATGATTCCAGCATTAATTTCATTGTGCTTATGCTCATTTTGAAGATTTTGACATTTTCACCTAAAGTGCACAATCAGGGGCTGAAAACGCATTTAAAGCAATAAAAAGTTCATTTTGGCTCTCACACCTAAACTAAACGTTGTAGACTCAAAATTTTTGCTGTATTTAGTGTATTCTAGCATCCTGAAGATGATTCCAGCAATAATTTCATTGTGCTTATGCTCATTTTGAAGATTTTGACATTTTCACCTAAAGTGCACAATCAGGCTGAAAACGCATTTAAAGCCATAAAAAGTTCATTTTGGCTCTCACAACTAAACTAAACGTTGTAGACTCAAAATTTTTGCTGTATTTAGTGTATTCTAGCATCCTGAAGATGATTCCAGCATTAATTTCATTGTGCTTATGCTCATTTTGAATATTTTGACATTTTCACCTAAAGTGCACAATCAGGCTGAAAACGCATTTAAAGCAATAAAAAGTTCATTTTGGCTCTCACACCTAAACTAAACGTTGTAGACTCAAAATTTTTGCTGTATTTAGTGTATTCTAGCATCCTGAAGATGATTCCAGCATTAATTTCATTGTGCTTATGCTCATTTTGAAGATTTTGACATTTTCACCTTAAGTGTACAATCAGGGGCTGAAAACGCGTTTAAAGCAATAAAAAGTTCATTTTGGCTCTCACACCTAAACTAAACGTTATAGACTCAAAATTTTTGCTGTATTTAGTGTATTTTAGCATCCTGAAGATGATTCCAGCATTAATTTCATTGTGCTTATGCTCATTTTTAAGATTTTGACATTTTCACCTTAAGTGTACAATCAGGGGCTGAAAACGCGTTTAAAGCAATTAAAAGTTCATTTTGGCTCTAACACCTAAACTAAACGTAGTAGACTCAAAATTTTTGCTGTATTCAGTGTATTCTAGCATCCTGAAGATGATTCCAGCATTAATTTCATCGTGCTTATGCTCATTTTGAAGATTTTGACATTTTCACCTAAAGTGCACAATCAGGCTGAAAACGCATTTAAAGCAATAAAAAGTTCATTTTGGCTCTCACACCTAAACTAAACGTTGTAGACTCAAAATTTTTGCTGTATTTAGTGTATTCTAGCATCCTGAAGATGATTCCAGCATTAATTTCATTGTGCTTATGCTCATTTTGAAGATTTTGACATTTTCACCTTAAGTGTACAATCAGGGGCTGAAAACGCGTTTAAAGCAATAAAAAGTTCATTTTGGCTCTCACACCTAAACTAAACGTTGTAGACTCAAAAATTTTGCTGTATTTAGTGTATTCTAGCATCCTGAAGATGATTCCAGCAATAATTTCATTGTGCTTATGCTCATTTTGAAGATTTTGACATTTTCACCTAAAGTGCACAATCAGGCTGAAAACGCATTTAAAGCCATAAAAAGTTCATTTTGGCTCTCACACCTAAACTAAACGTTGTAGACTCAAATTTTTTGCTGTATTTAGTGTATTCTAGCATCCTGAAGATGATTCCAGCATTAATTTCATTGTGCTTATGCTCATTTTGAAGATTTTGACATTTTCACATTAAGTGTACAATCAGGGGCTGAAAACGCGTTTAAAGCAATAAAAAGTTCATTTTGGCTCTCACACCTAAACTAAACGTTATAGACTCAAAATTTTTGCTGTATTTAGTGTATTCTAGCATCCTGAAGATAATTCCAGCATTAATTTCATTGTGCTAATGCTCATTTTGAAGATTTTGACATTTTCACCTTAAGTGTACAATCAGGGGCTGAAAACGCGTTTAAAGCAATAAAAAGTTCATTTTGGCTCTCACACCTAAACTAAACGTTGTAAACTCAAATTTTTTGCTGTATTTACTGTATTCTAGCATCCTGAAGATGATTCCAGCATTAATTTCATCGTGCTTATGCTCATTTTGAAGATTTTGACATTTTCACCTAAAGTGCACAATCAGGCTGAAAACGCATTTAAAGCAATAAAAAGTTCATTTTGGCTCTCACACCTAAACTAAACGTTGTAGACTCAAAATTTTTGCTGTATTTAGTGTATTCTAGCATCCTGAAGATGATGCCAGCATTAATTGCATTGGCCTTTTGCTTATTTTGAAGATTTTGACATTTTCACCTTAAGTGTACAATCAGGGGCTGAAAACGCGTTTAAAGCAATAAAAAGTTCATTTTGGCTCTCAAACCTAAACTAAACGTTGTAGACTCAAAATTTTTGCTGTATTCAGTGTATTCTAGCATCCTGAAGATGATTCCAGCATTAATTTCATCGTGCTTTTGCTCATTTTGAAGATTTTGACATTTTCACCTTAAGTGTACAATCAGGGGCTGAAAACGCGTTTAAAGCAATAAAAAGTTCATTTTGGCTCTCACACCTAAACTAAACGTTGTAGACTCAAAATTTTTGCTGTATTTAGTGTATTCTAGCATCCTGAAGATGATTCCAGCAATAATTTCATTGTGCTTATGCTCATTTTGAAGATTTTGACATTTTCACCTAAAGTGCACAATCAGGCTGAAAACGCATTTAAAGCCATAAAAAGTTCATTTTGGCTCTCACACCTAAACTAAACGTTGTAGACTCAAAATTTTTGCTGTATTTAGTGTATTCTAGCATCCTGAAGATGATTCCAGCATTAATTTCATTGTGCTTATGCTCATTTTGAATATTTTGACATTTTCACCTAAAGTGCACAATCAGGCTGAAAACGCATTTAAAGCAATAAAAAGTTCATTTTGGCTCTCACACCTAAACTAAACGTTGTAGACTCAAAATTTTTGCTGTATTTAGTGTATTTTAGCATCCTGAAGATGATTCCAGCATTAATTTCATTGTGCTTATGCTCATTTTTAAGATTTTGACATTTTCACCTTAAGTGTACAATCAGGGGCTGAAAACGCGTTTAAAGCAATTAAAAGTTAATTTTGGCTCTCACACCTAAACTAAACGTAGTAGACTCAAAATTTTTGCTGTATTCAGTGTATTCTAGAATCCTGAAGATGATTCCAGCATTAATTTCATCGTGCTTATGCTCATTTTGAAGATTTTGACATTTTCACCTAAAGTGCACAATCAGGCTGAAAACGCATTTAAAGCAATAAAAAGTTCATTTTGGCTCACACACCTAAAATAAACGTTGTATACTCAAAATTTTTGCTGTATTTAGTGTATTCTAGCATCCTGAATATGATTCCAGCATTAATTTCATTGTGCTTATGCTCATTTTGAAGATTTTGACATTTTCACCTTAAGTGTACAATCAGGGGCTGAAAACGCGTTTAAAGCAATAAAAAGTTCATTTTGGCTCTCAAACCTAAACTAAACGTTGTAGACTCAAAAATTTTGCTGTATTTAGTGTATTCTAGCATCCTGAAGATGATTCCAGCAATAATTTCATTGTGCTTATGCTCATTTTGAAGATTTTGACATTTTCACCTAAAGTGCACAATCAGGCTGAAAACGCATTTAAAGCCATAAAAAGTTCATTTTGGCTCTCACACCTAAACTAAACGTTGTAGACTCAAATTTTTTGCTGTATTTAGTGTATTCTAGCATCCTGAAGATGATTCCAGCATTAATTTCATTGTGCTTATGCTCATTTTGAAGATTTTGACATTTTCACATTAAGTGTACAATCAGGGGCTGAAAACGCGTTTAAAGCAATAAAAAGTTCATTTTGGCTCTCACACCTAAACTAAACGTTATAGACTCAAAATTTTTGCTGTATTTAGTGTATTCTAGCATCCTGAAGATAATTCCAGCATTAATTTCATTGTGCTAATGCTCATTTTGAAGATTTTGACATTTTCACCTTAAGTGCACAATCAGGCTGAAAACGCATTTAAAGCAATAAAAAGTTCATTTTGGCTCTCACACCTAAACTAAACGTTGTATACTCAAAGTTTTTGCTGTATTTAGTGTATTCTAGCATCCTGAATATGATTCCAGCATTAATTTCATTGTGCTTATGCTCATTTTGAAGATTTTGACATTTTCACCTTAAGTGTACAATCAGGGGCTGAAAACGCGTTTAAAGCAATAAAAAGTTCATTTTGGCTCTCAAACCTAAACTAAACGTTGTAGACTCAAAATTTTTGCTGTATTCAGTGTATTCTAGCATCCTGAAGATGATTCCAGCATTAATTTCATCGTGCTTATGCTCATTTTGAAGATTTTGACATTTTCACCTTAAGTGTACAATCAGGGGCTGAAAACGCGTTTAAAGCAATAAAAAGTTCATTTTGGCTCTCACACCTAAACTAAACGTTGTAGACTCAAAATTTTTGCTGTATTTAGTGTATTCTAGCATCCTGAAGATGATTCCAGCATTAATTTCATTGTGCTTATGCTCATTTTGAAGATTTTGACATTTTCACCTTAAGTGTACAATCAGGGGCTGAAAACGCGTTTAAAGCAATAAAAAGTTCATTTTGGCTCTCACACCTAAACTAAACGTTATAGACTCAAAATTTTTGCTGTATTTAGTGTATTCTAGCATCCTGAAGATAATTCCAGCATTAATTTCATTGTGCTTATGCTCATTTTGAAGATTTTGACATTTTCACCTAAAGTGCACAATCAGGCTGAAAACGCATTTAAAGCCATAAAAAGTTCATTTTGGCTCTCACACCTAAACTAAACGTTGTAGACTCAAAATTTTTGCTGTATTTAGTGTATTCTAGCATCCTGAAGATGATTCCAGCATTAATTTCATTGTGCTTATGCTCATTTTGAAGATTTTGACATTTTCACCTAAAGTGCACAATCAGGCTGAAAACGCATTTAAAGCAATAAAAAGTTCATTTTGGCTCTCACACCTAAACTAAACGTTGTAGACTCAAAATTTTTGCTGTATTTAGTGTATTTTAGCATCCTGAAGATGATTCCAGCATTAATTTCATTGTGCTTATGCTCATTTTTAAGATTTTTACATTTTCACCTTAAGTGTACAATCAGGGGCTGAAAACGCGTTTAAAGCAATTAAAAGTTAATTTTGGCTCTCACACCTAAACTAAACGTAGTAGACTCAAAATTTTTGCTGTATTCAGTGTATTCTAGAATCCTGAAGATGATTCCAGCATTAATTTCATCGTGCTTATGCTCATTTTGAAGATTTTGACATTTTCACCTAAAGTGCACAATCAGGCTGAAAACGCATTTAAAGCAATAAAAAGTTCATTTTGGCTCACACACCTAAAATAAACGTTGTATACTCAACATTTTTGCTGTATTTAGTGTATTCTAGCATCCTGAAGATGATTCCAGCATTAATTTCATTGTGCTTATGCTCATTTTGAAGATTTTGACATTTTCACCTTAAGTGTACAATCAGGGGCTGAAAACGCGTTTAAAGCAATAAAAAGTTCATTTTGGCTCTCACACCTAAACTAAAGGTTGTAGACTCAAAATTTTTGCTGTATTTAGTGTATTCTAGCATCCTGAAGATGATTCCAGCATTAATTTCATTGTGCTTATGCTCATTTTTAAGATTTTGACATTTTCACCTAAAGTGCACAATCAGGCTGAAAACGCATTTAAAGCAATAAAAAGTTCATTTTGGCTCACACACCTAAAATAAACGTTGTAGACTCAAATTTTTTGCTGTATTCAGTGTATTCTAGCATCCTGAATATGATTCCAGCATTAATTTCATTGTGCTTATGCTCATTTTTAAGATTTTGACATTTTCACCTAAAGTGCACAATCAGGCTGAAAACGCATTTAAAGCAATAAAAAGTTCATTTTGGCTCTCACACCTAAACTAAACGTTGTAGACTCAAAATTTTTGCTGTATTTAGTGTATTCTAGCATCCTGAAGATGATTCCAGCATTAATTTCATTGTGCTTATGCTCATTTTGAAGATTTTGACATTTTCACCTTAAGTGTACAATCAGGGGCTGAAAACGCGTTTAAAGCAATAAAAAGTTCATTTTGGCTCTCACACCTAAACTAAACGTTGTAGACTCAAAAATTTTGCTGTATTTAGTGTATTCTAGCATCCTGAAGATGATTCCAGCAATAATTTCATTGTGCTTATGCTCATTTTGAAGATTTTGACATATTCACCTAAAGTGCACAATCAGGCTGAAAACGCATTTAAAGCCATAAAAAGTTCATTTTGGCTCTCACACCTAAACTAAACGTTGTAGACTCAAAATTTTTGCTGTATTTAGTGTATTCTAGCATCCTGAAGATGATTCCAGCATTAATTTCATTGTGCTTATGCTCATTTTGAAGATTTTGACATTTTCACATTAAGTGTACAATCAGGGGCTGAAAACGCGTTTAAAGCAATAAAAAGTTCATTTTGGCTCTCACACCTAAACTAAACGTTATAGACTCAAAATTTTTGCTGTATTTAGTGTATTCTAGCATCCTGAAGATAATTCCAGCATTAATTTCATTGTGCTAATGCTCATTTTGAAGATTTTGACATTTTCACCTTAAGTGTACAATCAGGGGCTGAAAACGCGTTTAAAGCAATAAAAAGTTCATTTTGGCTCTCACACCTAAACTAAACGTTGTAAACTCAAATTTTTTGCTGTATTTACTGTATTCTAGCATCCTGAAGATGATTCCAACATTAATTTCATCGTGCTTATGCTCATTTTGAAGATTTTGACATTTTCACCTAAAGTGCACAATCAGGCTGAAAACGCATTTAAAGCAATAAAAAGTTCATTTTGGCTCTCACACCTAAACTAAACGTTGTAGACTCAAAATTTTTGCTGTATTTAGTGTATTCTAGCATCCTGAAGATGATTCCAGCATTAATTTCATTGTGCTTATGCTCATTTTGAAGATTTTGACATTTTCACCTTAAGTGTACAATCAGGGGCTGAAAACGCGTTTAAAGCAATAAAAAGTTCATTTTGGCTCTCACACCTAAACTAAACGTTATAGACTCAAAATTTTTGCTGTATTTAGTGTATTTTAGCATCCTGAAGATGATTCCAGCATTAATTTCATTGTGCTTATGCTCATTTTTAAGATTTTGACATTTTCACCTTAAGTGTACAATCAGGGGCTGAAAACGCGTTTAAAGCAATTAAAAGTTCATTTTGGCTCTCACACCTAAACTAAACGTAGTAGACTCAAAATTTTTGCTGTATTCAGTGTATTCTAGCATCCTGAAGATGATTCCAGCATTAATTTCATCGTGCTTATGCTCATTTTGAAGATTTTGACATTTTCACCTAAAGTGCACAATCAGGCTGAAAACGCATTTAAAGCAATAAAAAGTTCATTTTGGCTCACACACCTAAAATAAACGTTGTAGACTCAAAATTTTTGCTGTATTTAGTGTATTCTAGCATCCTGAATATGATTCCAGCATTAATTTCATTGTGCTTATGCTCATTTTGAAGATTTTGACATTTTCACCTTAAGTGTACAATCAGGGGCTGAAAACGCGTTTAAAGCAATAAAAAGTTCATTTTGGCTCTCACACCTAAACTAAACGTTGTAGACTCAAAATTTTTGCTGTATTTAGTGTAATCTAGCATCCTGAAGATAATTCCAGCATTAATTTCATTGTGCTTATGCTCATTTTGAAGATTTTGACATTTTCACCTAAAGTGCACAATCAGGCTGAAAACGCATTTAAAGCCATAAAAAGTTCATTTTGGCTCTCACACCTAAACTAAACGTTGTAGACTCAAAATTTTTGCTGTATTTAGTGTATTCTAGCATCCTGAAGATGATTCCAGCATTAATTTCATTGTGCTTATGCTCATTTTGAAGATTTTGACATTTTCACCTAAAGTGCACAATCAGGCTGAAAACGCATTTAAAGCAATAAAAAGTTCATTTTGGCTCTCACACCTAAACTAAACGTTGTAGACTCAAAATTTTTGCTGTATTTAGTGTATTTTAGCATCCTGAAGATGATTCCAGCATTAATTTCATTGTGCTTATGCTCATTTTTAAGATTTTGACATTTTCACCTTAAGTGTACAATCAGGGGCTGAAAACGCGTTTAAAGCAATTAAAAGTTAATTTTGGCTCTCACACCTAAACTAAACGTAGTAGACTCAAAATTTTTGCTGTATTCAGTGTATTCTAGAATCCTGAAGATGATTCCAGCATTAATTTCATCGTGCTTATGCTCATTTTGAAGATTTTGACATTTTCACCTAAAGTGCACAATCAGGCTGAAAACGCATTTAAAGCAATAAAAAGTTCATTTTGGCTCACACACCTAAAATAAACGTTGTATACTCAAAATTTTTGCTGTATTTAGTGTATTCTAGCATCCTGAAGATGATTCCAGCATTAATTTCATTGTGCTTATGCTCATTTTGAAGATTTTGACATTTTCACCTTAAGTGTACAATCAGGGGTTGAAAACGCGTTTAAAGCAATAAAAAGTTAATTTTGGCTCTCACACCTAAACTAAAGGTTGTAGACTCAAAATTTTTGCTGTATTTAGTGTATTCTAGCATCCTGAAGATGATTCCAGCATTAATTTCATTGTGCTTATGCTCATTTTTAAGATTTTGACATTTTCACCTAAAGTGCACAATCAGGCTGAAAACGCATTTAAAGCAATAAAAAGTTCATTTTGGCTCACACACCTAAAATAAACGTTGTAGACTCAAAATTTTTGCTGTATTCAGTGTATTCTAGCATCCTGAATATGATTCCAGCATTAATTTCATTGTGCTTATGCTCATTTTTAAGATTTTGACATTTTCACCTAAAGTGCACAATCAGGCTGAAAACGCATTTAAAGCAATAAAAAGTTCATTTTGGCTCTCACACCTAAACTAAACGTTGTAGACTCAAAATTTTTGCTGTATTTAGTGTATTCTAGCATCCTGAAGATGATTCCAGCATTAATTTCATTGTGCTTATGCTCATTTTGAAGATTTTGACATTTTCACCTTAAGTGTACAATCAGGGGCTGAAAACGCGTTTAAAGCAATAAAAAGTTCATTTTGGCTCTCACACCTAAACTAAACGTTGTAGACTCAAAAATTTTGCTGTATTTAGTGTATTCTAGCATCCTGAAGATGATTCCAGCAATAATTTCATTGTGCTTATGCTCATTTTGAAGATTTTGACATATTCACCTAAAGTGCACAATCAGGCTGAAAACGCATTTAAAGCCATAAAAAGTTCATTTTGGCTCTCACACCTAAACTAAACGTTGTAGACTCAAAATTTTTGCTGTATTTAGTGTATTCTAGCATCCTGAAGATGATTCCAGCATTAATTTCATTGTGCTTATGCTCATTTTGAAGATTTTGACATTTTCACATTAAGTGTACAATCAGGGGCTGAAAACGCGTTTAAAGCAATAAAAAGTTCATTTTGGCTCTCACACCTAAACTAAACGTTATAGACTCAAAATTTTTGCTGTATTTAGTGTATTCTAGCATCCTGAAGATAATTCTAGCATTAATTTCATTGTGCTAATGCTCATTTTGAAGATTTTGACATTTTCACCTTAAGTGTACAATCAGGGGCTGAAAACGCGTTTAAAGCAATAAAAAGTTCATTTTGGCTCTCACACCTAAACTAAACGTTGTAAACTCAAATTTTTTGCTGTATTTACTGTATTCTAGCATCCTGAAGATGATTCCAACATTAATTTCATCGTGCTTATGCTCATTTTGAAGATTTTGACATTTTCACCTAAAGTGCACAATCAGGCTGAAAACGCATTTAAAGCAATAAAAAGTTCATTTTGGCTCTCACACCTAAACTAAACGTTGTAGACTCAAAATTTTTGCTGTATTTAGTGTATTCTAGCATCCTGAAAATGATTCCAGCATTAATTTCATTGTGCTTATGCTCATTTTGAAGATTTTGACATTTTCACCTTAAGTGTACAATCAGGGGCTGAAAACGCGTTTAAAGCAATAAAAAGTTCATTTTGGCTCTCACACCTAAACTAAACGTTATAGACTCAAAATTTTTGCTGTATTTAGTGTATTTTAGCATCCTGAAGATGATTCCAGCATTAATTTCATTGTGCTTATGCTCATTTTTAAGATTTTGACATTTTCATCTTAAGTGTACAATCAGGGGCTGAAAACGCGTTTAAAGCAATTAAAAGTTCATTTTGGCTCTCACACCTAAACTAAACGTAGTAGACTCAAAATTTTTGCTGTATTCAGTGTATTCTAGCATCCTGAAGATGATTCCAGCATTAATTTCATCGTGCTTATGCTCATTTTGAAGATTTTGACATTTTCACCTAAAGTGCACAATCAGGCTGAAAACGCATTTAAAGCAATAAAAAGTTCATTTTGGCTCACACACCTAAAATAAACATTGTAGACTCAAAATTTTTGCTGTATTTAGTGTATTCTAGCATCCTGAATATGATTCCAGCATTAATTTCATTGTGCTTATGCTCATTTTGAAGATTTTGACATTTTCACCTTAAGTGTACAATCAGGGGCTGAAAACGCGTTTAAAGCAATAAAAAGTTCATTTTGGCTCTCAAACCTAAACTAAACGTTGTAGACTCAAAATTTTTGCTGTATTCAGTGTATTCTAGCATCCTGAAGATGATTCCAGCATTAATTTCATCGTGCTTTTGCTCATTTTGAAGATTTTGACATTTTCACCTTAAGTGTACAATCAGGGGCTGAAAACGCGTTTAAAGCAATTAAAAGTTCATTTTGGCTCTCACACCTAAACTAAACGTAGTAGACTCAAAATTTTTGCTGTATTCAGTGTATTCTAGCATCCTGAAGATGATTCCAGCATTAATTTCATCGTGCTTATGCTCATTTTGAAGATTTTGACATTTTCACCTAAAGTGCACAATCAGGCTGAAAACGCATTTAAAGCAATAAAAAGTTCATTTTGGCTCACACACCTAAAATAAACGTTGTAGACTCAAAATTTTTGCTGTATTTAGTGTATTCTAGCATCCTGAATATGATTCCAGCATTAATTTCATTGTGCTTATGCTCATTTTGAAGATTTTGACATTTTCACCTTAAGTGTACAATCAGGGGCTGAAAACGCGTTTAAAGCAATAAAAAGTTCATTTTGGCTCTCACACCTAAACTAAACGTTGTAGACTCAAAATTTTTGCTGTATTTAGTGTATTCTAGCATCCTGAAGATAATTCCAGCATTAATTTCATTGTGCTTATGCTCATTTTGAAGATTTTGACATTTTCACCTAAAGTGCACAATCAGGCTGAAAACGCATTTAAAGCCATAAAAAGTTCATTTTGGCTCTCACACCTAAACTAAACGTTGTAGACTCAAAATTTTTGCTGTATTTAGTGTATTCTAGCATCCTGAAGATGATTCCAGCATTAATTTCATTGTGCTTATGCTCATTTTGAAGATTTTGACATTTTCACCTAAAGTGCACAATCAGGCTGAAAACGCATTTAAAGCAATAAAAAGTTCATTTTGGCTCTCACACCTAAACTAAACGTTGTAGACTCAAAATTTTTGCTGTATTTAGTGTATTTTAGCATCCTGAAGATGATTCCAGCATTAATTTCATTGTGCTTATGCTCATTTTTAAGATTTTGACATTTTCACCTTAAGTGTACAATCAGGGGCTGAAAACGCGTTTAAAGCAATTAAAAGTTAATTTTGGCTCTCACACCTAAACTAAACGTAGTAGACTCAAAATTTTTGCTGTATTCAGTGTATTCTAGAATCCTGAAGATGATTCCAGCATTAATTTCATCGTGCTTATGCTCATTTTGAAGATTTTGACATTTTCACCTAAAGTGCACAATCAGGCTGAAAACGCATTTAAAGCAATAAAAAGTTCATTTTGGCTCACACACCTAAAATAAACGTTGTATACTCAAAATTTTTGCTGTATTTAGTGTATTCTAGCATCCTGAAGATAATTCCAGCATTAATTTCATTGTGCTTATGCTCATTTTGAAGATTTTGACATTTTCACCTTAAGTGTACAATCAGGGGTTGAAAACGCGTTTAAAGCAATAAAAAGTTCATTTTGGCTCTCACACCTAAACTAAAGGTTGTAGACTCAAAATTTTTGCTGTATTTAGTGTATTCTAGCATCCTGAAGATGATTCCAGCATTAATTTCATTGTGCTTATGCTCATTTTTAAGATTTTGACATTTTCACCTAAAGTGCACAATCAGGCTGAAAACGCATTTAAAGCAATAAAAAGTTCATTTTGGCTCACACACCTAAAATAAACGTTGTAGACTCAAAATTTTTGCTGTATTCAGTGTATTCTAGCATCCTGAATATGATTCCAGCATTAATTTCATTGTGCTTATGCTCATTTTGAAGATTTTGACATTTTCACCTTAAGTGCACAATCAGGCTGAAAACGCATTTAAAGCAATAAAAAGTTCATTTTGGCTCTCACACCTAAACTAAACGTTGTAGACTCAAAAATTTTGCTGTATTTAGTGTATTCTAGCATCCTGAAGATGATTCCAGCAATAATTTCATTGTGCTTATGCTCATTTTGAAGATTTTGACATATTCACCTAAAGTGCACAATAAGGCTGAAAACGCATTTAAAGCCATAAAAAGTTCATTTTGGCTCTCACACCTAAACTAAACGTTGTAGACTCAAAATTTTTGCTGTATTTAGTGTATTCTAGCATCCTGAAGATGATTCCAGCATTAATTTCATTGTGCTTATGCTCATTTTGAAGATTTTGACATTTTCACATTAAGTGTACAATCAGGGGCTGAAAACGCGTTTAAAGCAATAAAAAGTTCATTTTGGCTCTCACACCTAAACTAAACGTTATAGACTCAAAATTTTTGCTGTATTTAGTGTATTCTAGCATCCTGAAGATAATTCTAGCATTAATTTCATTGTGCTAATGCTCATTTTGAAGATTTTGACATTTTCACCTTAAGTGTACAATCAGGGGCTGAAAACGCGTTTAAAGCAATAAAAAGTTCATTTTGGCTCTCACACCTAAACTAAACGTTGTAAACTCAAATTTTTTGCTGTATTTACTGTATTCTAGCATCCTGAAGATGATTCCAACATTAATTTCATCGTGCTTATGCTCATTTTGAAGATTTTGACATTTTCACCTAAAGTGCACAATCAGGCTGAAAACGCATTTAAAGCAATAAAAAGTTCATTTTGGCTCTCACACCTAAACTAAACGTTGTAGACTCAAAATTTTTGCTGTATTTAGTGTATTCTAGCATCCTGAAGATGATTCCAGCATTAATTTCATTGTGCTTATGCTCATTTTGAAGATTTTGACATTTTCACCTTAAGTGTACAATCAGGGGCTGAAAACGCGTTTAAAGCAATAAAAAGTTCATTTTGGCTCTCACACCTAAACTAAACGTTATAGACTCAAAATTTTTGCTGTATTTAGTGTATTTTAGCATCCTGAAGATGATTCCAGCATTAATTTCATTGTGCTTATGCTCATTTTTAAGATTTTGACATTTTCATCTTAAGTGTACAATCAGGGGCTGAAAACGCGTTTAAAGCAATTAAAAGTTCATTTTGGCTCTCACACCTAAACTAAACGTAGTAGACTCAAAATTTTTGCTGTATTCAGTGTATTCTAGCATCCTGAAGATGATTCCAGCATTAATTTCATCGTGCTTATGCTCATTTTGAAGATTTTGACATTTTCACCTAAAGTGCACAATCAGGCTGAAAACGCATTTAAAGCAATAAAAAGTTCATTTTGGCTCACACACCTAAAATAAACGTTGTAGACTCAAAATTTTTGCTGTATTTAGTGTATTCTAGCATCCTGAATATGATTCCAGCATTAATTTCATTGTGCTTATGCTCATTTTGAAGATTTTGACATTTTCACCTTAAGTGTACAATCAGGGGCTGAAAACGCGTTTAAAGCAATAAAAAGTTCATTTTGGCTCTCAAACCTAAACTAAACGTTGTAGACTCAAAATTTTTGCTGTATTCAGTGTATTCTAGCATCCTGAAGATGATTCCAGCATTAATTTCATCGTGCTTTTGCTCATTTTGAAGATTTTGACATTTTCACCTTAAGTGTACAATCAGGGGCTGAAAACGCGTTTAAAGCAATAAAAAGTTCATTTTGGCTCTCACACCTAAACTAAACGTTGTAGACTCAAAATTTTTGCTGTATTTAGTGTATTCTAGCATCCTGAAGATGATTCCAGCAATAATTTCATTGTGCTTATGCTCATTTTGAAGATTTTGACATTTTCACCTAAAGTGCACAATCAGGCTGAAAACGCATTTAAAGCCATAAAAAGTTCATTTTGGCTCTCACACCTAAACTAAACGTTGTAGACTCAAAATTTTTGCTGTATTTAGTGTATTCTAGCATCCTGAAGATGATTCCAGCATTAATTTCATTGTGCTTATGCTCATTTTGAAGATTTTGACATTTTCACCTAAAGTGCACAATCAGATTGAAAACGCATTTAAAGCAATAAAAAGTTCATTTTGGCTCTCACACCTAAACTAAACGTTGTAGACTCAAAATTTTTGCTGTATTTAGTGTATTTTAGCATCCTGAAGATGATTCCAGCATTAATTTTATTGTGCTTATGCTCATTTTTAAGATTTTGACATTTTCACCTTAAGTGTACAATCAGGGGCTGAAAACGCGTTTAAAGCAATTAAAAGTTAATTTTGGCTCTCACACCTAAACTAAACGTAGTAGACTCAAATTTTTTTGCTGTATTCAGTGTATTCTAGAATCCTGAAGATGATTCCAGCATTAATTTCATCGTGCTTATGCTCATTTTGAAGATTTTGACATTTTCACCTAAAGTGCACAATCAGGCTGAAAACGCATTTAAAGCAATAAAAAGTTCATTTTGGCTCACACACCTAAAATAAACGTTGTATACTCAAAATTTTTGCTGTATTTAGTGTATTCTAGCATCCTGAATATGATTCCAGCATTAATTTCATTGTGCTTATGCTCATTTTGAAGATTTTGACATTTTCACCTTAAGTGTACAATCAGGGGCTGAAAACGCGTTTAAAGCAATAAAAAGTTCATTTTGGCTCTCAAACCTAAACTAAACGTTGTAGACTCAAAATTTTTGCTGTATTCAGTGTATTCTAGCATCCTGAAGATGATTCCAGCATTAATTTCATCGTGCTTATGCTCATTTTGAAGATTTTGACATTTTCACCTTAAGTGTACAATCAGGGGCTGAAAACGCGTTTAAAGCAATAAAAAGTTCATTTTGGCTCTCACACCTAAACTAAACGTTGTAGACTCAAAATTTTTGCTGTATTTAGTGTATTCTAGCATCCTGAAGATGATTCCAGCATTAATTTCATTGTGCTTATGCTCATTTTGAAGATTTTGACATTTTCACCTTAAGTGTACAATCAGGGGCTGAAAACGCGTTTAAAGCAATAAAAAGTTCATTTTGGCTCTCACACCTAAACTAAACGTTATAGACTCAAAATTTTTGCTGTATTTAGTGTATTCTAGCATCCTGAAGATAATTCCAGCATTAATTTCATTGTGCTTATGCTCATTTTGAAGATTTTGACATTTTCACCTAAAGTGCACAATCAGGCTGAAAACGCATTTAAAGCCATAAAAAGTTCATTTTGGCTCTCACACCTAAACTAAACGTTGTAGACTCAAAATTTTTGCTGTATTTAGTGTATTCTAGCATCCTGAAGATGATTCCAGCATTAATTTCATTGTGCTTATGCTCATTTTTAAGATTTTGACATTTTCACCTAAAGTGCACAATCAGGCTGAAAACGCATTTAAAGCAATAAAAAGTTCATTTTGGCTCTCACACCTAAACTAAACGTTGTAGACTCAAAATTTTTGCTGTATTTAGTGTATTTTAGCATCCTGAAGATGATTCCAGCATTAATTTCATTGTGCTAATGCTCATTTTGAAGATTTTGACATTTTCACCTTAAGTGTACAATCAGGGGCTGAAAACGCGTTTAAAGCAATAAAAAGTTCATTTTGGCTCTCACACCTAAACTAAACGTTGTAGACTCAAAATTTTTGCTGTATTTAGTGTATTCTAGCATCCTGAAGATGATTCCAACAATAATTTCATTGTGCTTATGCTCATTTTGAAGATTTTGACATTTTCACCTAAAGTGCACAATCAGGCTGAAAACGCATTTAAAGCCATAAAAAGTTCATTTTGGCTCTCACACCTAAACTAAACGTTGTAGACTCAAAATTTTTGCTGTATTTAGTGTATTTTAGCATCCTGAAGATGATTCCAGCATTAATTTCATTGTGCTTATGCTCATTTTTAAGATTTTGACATTTTCACCTTAAGTGTACAATCAGGGGCTGAAAACGCGTTTAAAGCAATTAAAAGTTAATTTTGGCTCTCACACCTAAACTAAACGTAGTAGACTCAAAATTTTTGCTGTATTCAGTGTATTCTAGAATCCTGAAGATGATTCCAGCATTAATTTCATCGTGCTTATGCTCATTTTGAAGATTTTGACATTTTCACCTAAAGTGCACAATCAGGCTGAAAACGCATTTAAAGCAATAAAAAGTTCATTTTGGCTCACACACCTAAAATAAACGTTGTATACTCAAAATTTTTGCTGTATTTAGTGTATTCTAGCATCCTGAATATGATTCCAGCATTAATTTCATTGTGCTTATGCTCATTTTGAAGATTTTGACATTTTCACCTTAAGTGTACAATCAGGGGCTGAAAACGCGTTTAAAGCAATAAAAAGTTCATTTTGGCTCTCACACCTAAACTAAACGTTATAGACTCAAAATTTTTGCTGTATTTAGTGTATTCTAGCATCCTGAAGATAATTCCAGCATTAATTTCATTGTGCTTATGCTCATTTTGAAGATTTTGACATTTTCACCTAAAGTGCACAATCAGGCTGAAAACGCATTTAAAGCAATAAAAAGTTCATTTTGGCTCTCACACCTAAACTAAACGTTGTAGACTCAAAATTTTTGCTGTATTTAGTGTATTTTAGCATCCTGAAGATGATTCCAGCATTAATTTCATTGTGCTAATGCTCATTTTGAAGATTTTGACATTTTCACCTTAAGTGTACAATCAGGGGCTGAAAACGCGTTTAAAGCAATAAAAAGTTCATTTTGGCTCTCACACCTAAACTAAACGTTATAGACTCAAAATTTTTGCTGTATTTAGTGTATTCTAGCATCCTGAAGATGATTCCAGCATTAATTTCATCGTGCTTATGCTCATTTTGAAGATTTTGACATTTTCACCTTAAGTGTACAATCAGGGGCTGAAAACGCGTTTAAAGCAATAAAAAGTTCATTTTGGCTCTCACACCTAAACTAAACGTTGTAGACTCAAAATTTTTGCTGTATTTAGTGTATTCTAACATCCTGAAGATGATTCCAGCATTAATTTCATTGTGCTTATGCTCATTTTTAAGATTTTGACATTTTCACCTAAAGTGCACAATCAGGCTGAAAACGCATTTAAAGCAATAAAAAGTTCATTTTGGCTCTCACACCTAAACTAAACGTTGTAGACTCAATTTTTTTGCTGTATTTAGTGTATTCTAGCATCCTGAAGATGATTCCAGCATTAATTTCATTGTGCTTATGCTCATTTTTAAGATTTTGACATTTTCACCTAAAGTGCACAATCAGGCTGAAAACGCATTTAAAGCAATAAAAAGTTCATTTTGGCTCTCACACCTAAACTAAACGTTGTAGACTCAAAATTTTTGCTGTATTTAGTGTATTCTAGCATCCTGAAGATGATTCCAGCATTAATTTCATTGTGCTTATGCTCATTTTTAAGATTTTAACATTTTCACCTTATGTGTACAATCAGGGGCTGAAAACGCGTTTAAAGCAATAAAAAGTTCATTTTGGCTCTCACACCTAAACTAAACGTTATAGACTCAAAATTTTTGCTGTATTTAGTGTATTCTAGCATCCTGAAGATGATTCCAGCATTAATTTCATTGTGCTTATGCTCATTTTGAAGATTTTGACATTTTCCCCTAAAGTGCACAATCAGTCTGAAAATGCATTTAAAGCAATAAAAAGTTCATTTTGGCTCTCACACCTAAAATAAACGTTGTAGACTCAAAATTTTTGCTGTACTTAGTGTATTCTAGCATCCTGAAGATGATTCCAGCATTAATTTCATTGTGCTTATGCTCATTTTTGAAGATTTTGACATTTTCACCTTAAGTGTACAATCAGGGGCTGAAAACGCATTTAAAGCAATAAAAAGTTCATTTTGGCTCTCACACCTAAACTAAACGTTGTAGACTCAAAATCTTTGCTGTATTTAGTGTATTCTAGCATCCTGAAGATGATTCCAGCATTAATTTCATTGTTCTTATGCTCATTTTTAAGATTTTGACATTTTCACCTAAAGTGCACAATCAGGCTGAAAACGCATTTAAAGCAATAAAAAGTTCATTTTGGCTCCCACACCTAAACTAAACGTTGTAGACTCAAAATTTTTGCTGTATTTAGTGTATTCTAGCATCCTGAAGATGATTCCAGCATTAATTTCATTGTGCTTATGCTCATTTTGAAGATTTTGACATTTTCACCTTACGTGTACAATCAGGCTGAAAACGCATTTAAAGCAATAAAAAGTTCATTTTGGCTCTCACACCTAAACTAAACGTTGTAGACTCAAAATTTTTGCTGTGTTTAGTGTATTCTAGCAACCTGAAGATGATTCCAGCATTAATTTCATTGTGCTTATGCTCATTTTTGAAGATTTTGACATTTTCACCTTAAGTGTACAATCAGGGGCTGAAAACGCATTTAAAGCAATAAAAAGTTCATTTTGGCTCTCAAACCTAAACTAAACGTTGTAGACTCAAAATTTTTGCTGTATTCAGTGTATTCTAGCATCCTGAAGATGATTCCAGCATTAATTTCATCGTGCTTATGCTCATTTTGAAGATTTTGACATTTTCACCTTAAGTGTACAATCAGGGGCTGAAAACGCGTTTAAAGCAATAAAAAGTTCATTTTGGCTCTCACACCTAAACTAAACGTTGTAGACTCAAAATTTTTGCTGTATTTAGTGTATTCTAGCATCCTGAAGATGATTCCAGCATTAATTTCATTGTGCTTATGCTCATTTTGAAGATTTTGACATTTTCACCTTAAGTGTACAATCAGGGGCTGAAAACGCGTTTAAAGCAATAAAAAGTTCATTTTGGCTCTCACACCTAAACTAAACGTTATAGACTCAAAATTTTTGCTGTATTTAGTGTATTCTAGCATCCTGAAGATAATTCCAGCATTAATTTCATTGTGCTTATGCTCATTTTGAAGATTTTGACATTTTCACCTAAAGTGCACAATCAGGCTGAAAACGCATTTAAAGCCATAAAAAGTTCATTTTGGCTCTCACACCTAAACTAAACGTTGTAGACTCAAAATTTTTGCTGTATTTAGTGTATTCTAGCATCCTGAAGATGATTCCAGCATTAATTTCATTGTGCTTATGCTCATTTTTAAGATTTTGACATTTTCACCTAAAGTGCACAATCAGGCTGAAAACGCATTTAAAGCAATAAAAAGTTCATTTTGGCTCTCACACCTAAACTAAACGTTGTAGACTCAAAATTTTTGCTGTATTTAGTGTATTTTAGCATCCTGAAGATGATTCCAGCATTAATTTCATTGTGCTAATGCTCATTTTGAAGATTTTGACATTTTCACCTTAAGTGTACAATCAGGGGCTGAAAACGCGTTTAAAGCAATAAAAAGTTCATTTTGGCTCTCACACCTAAACTAAACGTTGTAGACTCAAAATTTTTGCTGTATTTAGTGTATTCTAGCATCCTGAAGATGATTCCAACAATAATTTCATTGTGCTTATGCTCATTTTGAAGATTTTGACATTTTCACCTAAAGTGCACAATCAGGCTGAAAACGCATTTAAAGCCATAAAAAGTTCATTTTGGCTCTCACACCTAAACTAAACGTTGTAGACTCAAAATTTTTGCTGTATTTAGTGTATTTTAGCATCCTGAAGATGATTCCAGCATTAATTTCATTGTGCTTATGCTCATTTTTAAGATTTTGACATTTTCACCTTAAGTGTACAATCAGGGGCTGAAAACGCGTTTAAAGCAATTAAAAGTTAATTTTGGCTCTCACACCTAAACTAAACGTAGTAGACTCAAAATGTTTGCTGTATTCAGTGTATTCTAGAATCCTGAAGATGATTCCAGCATTAATTTCATCGTGCTTATGCTCATTTTGAAGATTTTGACATTTTCACCTAAAGTGCACAATCAGGCTGAAAACGCATTTAAAGCAATAAAAAGTTCATTTTGGCTCACACACCTAAAATAAACGTTGTATACTCAAAATTTTTGCTGTATTTAGTGTATTCTAGCATCCTGAATATGATTCCAGCATTAATTTCATTGTGCTTATGCTCATTTTGAAGATTTTGACATTTTCACCTTAAGTGTACAATCAGGGGCTGAAAACGCGTTTAAAGCAATAAAAAGTTCATTTTGGCTCTCACACCTAAACTAAACGTTATAGACTCAAAATTTTTGCTGTATTTAGTGTATTCTAGCATCCTGAAGATAATTCCAGCATTAATTTCATTGTGCTTATGCTCATTTTGAAGATTTTGACATTTTCACCTAAAGTGCACAATCAGGCTGAAAACGCATTTAAAGCAATAAAAAGTTCATTTTGGCTCTCACACCTAAACTAAACGTTGTAGACTCAAAATTTTTGCTGTATTTAGTGTATTTTAGCATCCTGAAGATGATTCCAGCATTAATTTCATTGTGCTAATGCTCATTTTGAAGATTTTGACATTTTCACCTTAAGTGTACAATCAGGGGCTGAAAACGCGTTTAAAGCAATAAAAAGTTCATTTTGGCTCTCACACCTAAACTAAACGTTATAGACTCAAAATTTTTGCTGTATTTAGTGTATTCTAGCATCCTGAAGATGATTCCAGCATTAATTTCATCGTGCTTATGCTCATTTTGAAGATTTTGACATTTTCACCTTAAGTGTACAATCAGGGGCTGAAAACGCGTTTAAAGCAATAAAAAGTTCATTTTGGCTCTCACACCTAAACTAAACGTTGTAGACTCAAAATTTTTGCTGTATTTAGTGTATTCTAACATCCTGAAGATGATTCCAGCATTAATTTCATTGTGCTTATGCTCATTTTTAAGATTTTGACATTTTCACCTAAAGTGCACAATCAGGCTGAAAACGCATTTAAAGCAATAAAAAGTTCATTTTGGCTCTCACACCTAAACTAAACGTTGTAGACTCAATTTTTTTGCTGTATTTAGTGTATTCTAGCATCCTGAAGATGATTCCAGCATTAATTTCATTGTGCTTATGCTCATTTTTAAGATTTTGACATTTTCACCTAAAGTGCACAATCAGGCTGAAAACGCATTTAAAGCAATAAAAAGTTCATTTTGGCTCTCACACCTAAACTAAACGTTGTAGACTCAAAATTTTTGCTGTATTTAGTGTATTCTAGCATCCTGAAGATGATTCCAGCATTAATTTCATTGTGCTTATGCTCATTTTTAAGATTTTAACATTTTCACCTTATGTGTACAATCAGGGGCTGAAAACGCGTTTAAAGCAATAAAAAGTTCATTTTGGCTCTCACACCTAAACTAAACGTTATAGACTCAAAATTTTTGCTGTATTTAGTGTATTCTAGCATCCTGAAGATGATTCCAGCATTAATTTCATTGTGCTTATGCTCATTTTGAAGATTTTGACATTTTCCCCTAAAGTGCACAATCAGTCTGAAAATGCATTTAAAGCAATAAAAAGTTCATTTTGGCTCTCACACCTAAAATAAACGTTGTAGACTCAAAATTTTTGCTGTACTTAGTGTATTCTAGCATCCTGAAGATGATTCCAGCATTAATTTCATTGTGCTTATGCTCATTTTTGAAGATTTTGACATTTTCACCTTAAGTGTACAATCAGGGGCTGAAAACGCATTTAAAGCAATAAAAAGTTCATTTTGGCTCTCACACCTAAACTAAACGTTGTAGACTCAAAATCTTTGCTGTATTTAGTGTATTCTAGCATCCTGAAGATGATTCCAGCATTAATTTCATTGTTCTTATGCTCATTTTTAAGATTTTGACATTTTCACCTAAAGTGCACAATCAGGCTGAAAACGCATTTAAAGCAATAAAAAGTTCATTTTGGCTCCCACACCTAAACTAAACGTTGTAGACTCAAAATTTTTGCTGTATTTAGTGTATTCTAGCATCCTGAAGATGATTCCAGCATTAATTTCATTGTGCTTATGCTCATTTTGAAGATTTTGACATTTTCACCTTACGTGTACAATCAGGCTGAAAACGCATTTAAAGCAATAAAAAGTTCATTTTGGCTCTCACACCTAAACTAAACGTTGTAGACTCAAAATTTTTGCTGTGTTTAGTGTATTCTAGCAACCTGAAGATGATTCCAGCATTAATTTCATTGTGCTTATGCTCATTTTTGAAGATTTTGACATTTTCACCTTAAGTGTACAATCAGGGGCTGAAAACGCATTTAAAGCAATAAAAAGTTCATTTTGGCTCTCACACCTAAACTAAACTTTGTAGACTCAAAATTTTTGCTGTATTTAGTGTATTCTAGCATCCTGAAGATGATTCCAGCATTAATTTCATTGTGCTTATGCTCATTTTTAAGATTTTGACATTTTCACCTTACGTGTACAATCAGGGGCTGAAAACGCGTTTAAAGCAATAAAAAGTTCATTTTGGCTCTCACACCTAAACTAAACGTTGTAGACTCAAAATTTTTGCTGTATTTAGTGTATTCTAGCATCCTGAAGATGATTCCAGCATTAATTTCATTGTGCTTATGCTCATTTTTAAGATTTTGACATTTTCACCTAAAGTGCACAATCAGGCTGAAAACGCATTTAAAGCAATAAAAAGTTCATTTTGGCTCTCACACCTAAAATAAACGTTGTAGACTCAAAATTTTTGCTGTACTTATTGTATTCTAGCATCCTGAAGATGATTCCAGCATTAATTTCATTGTGCTTATGCTCATTTTTGAAGATTTTGACATTTTCACCTTAAGTGTACAATCAGGGGCTGAAAACGCATTTAAAGCAATAAAAAGTTCATTTTGGCTCTCACACCTAAACTAAACGTTGTAGACTCAAAATTTTTGCTGTATTTAGTGTATTCTACCATCCTGAAGATGATTCCAGCATTAATTTCATTGTGCTTATGCTAATTTTTAAGATTTTGACATTTTCACCTAAAGTGCACAATCAGGCTGAAAACGCATTTAAAGCAATAAGAAGTTCATTTTGGCTCCCACACCTAAACTAAACGTTGTAGACTCAAAATTTTTGCTGTATTTAGTGTATTCTAGCATCCTGAAGATGATTCCAGCATTAATTTCATTGTGCTTATGCTCATTTTGAAGATTTTGACATTTTCACCTTACGTGTACAATCAGGGGCTTAAAACGCGTTTAAAGCAATAAAAAGTTCATTTTGGCTCTCACACCTAAACTAAACGTTGTAGACTCAAAATTTTTGCTGTATTTAGTGTATTCTAGCATCTTGAAGATGATTCCAGCATTAATTTCATTGTGCTTATGCTCATTTTGAAGATTTTGACATTTTCACCTAAAGGGTACAATCTGGCTGAAAACGCATATAAAGCAATAAAAAGTTCATTTTGGCACTCACACCTAAACTAAACGTTGTAGACTCAAAATTTTTGCTGTATTTAGTGTATTCTAGCATCTTGAAGATGATTCCAGCATTAATTTCATTGTGCTTATGCTCATTTTGAAGATTTTGACATTTTCACCTAAAGTGCACAATCAGGCTGAAAACGCATTTAAAGCAATAAAAAGTTCATTTTGGCTCTCACACCTAAAATAAACGTTGTAGACTCAAAATTTTTGCTGTACTTAGTGTATTCTAGCATCCTGAAGATGATTCCAGCATTAATTTCATTGTGCTTATGCTCATTTTTGAAGATTTTGACATTTTCACCTTAAGTGTACAATCAGGGGCTGAAAACGCATTTAAAGCAATAAAAAGTTCATTTTGGCTCTCACACCTAAACTAAACGTTGTAGACTCAAAATTTTTGCTGTATTTAGTGTATTCTAGCATCCTGAAGATGATTCCAGCATTAATTTCATTGTGCTTATGCTCATTTTTAAGATTTTGACATTTTCACCTTACGTGTACAATCAGGGGCTGAAAACGCGTTTAAAGCAATAAAAAGTTCATTTTGGCTCTCACACCTAAACTAAACGTTGTAGACTCAAAATTTTTGCTGTATTTAGTGTATTCTAGCATCCTGAAGATGATTCCAGCATTAATTTCATTGTGCTTATGCTCATTTTTAAGATTTTGACATTTTCACCTAAAGGGTACAATCTGGCTGAAAACGCATATAAAGCAATAAAAAGTTCATTTTGGCACTCACACCTAAACTAAACGTTGTAGACTCAAAATTTTTGCTGTATTTAGTGTATTCTAGCATCTTGAAGATGATTCCAGCATTAATTTCATTGTGCTTATGCTCATTTTGAAGATTTTGACATTTTCACCTAAAGTGCACAATCAGTCTGAAAATGCATTTAAAGCAATAAAAAGTTCATTTTGGCTCTCACACCTAAAATAAACGTTGTAGACTCAAAATTTTTGCTGTACTTAGTGTATTCTAGCATCCTGAAGATGATTCCAGCATTAATTTCATTGTGCTTATGCTCATTTTTGAAGATTTTGACATTTTCACCTTAAGTGTACAATCAGGGGCTGAAAACGCATTTAAAGCAATAAAAAGTTCATTTTGGCTCTCACACCTAAACTAAACGTTGTAGACTCAAAATTTTTGCTGTATTTAGTGTATTCTAGCATCTTGAAGATGATTCCAGCATTAATTTCATTGTGCTTATGCTCATTTTGAAGATTTTGACATTTTCACCTAAAGTGCACAATCAGGCTGAAAACGCATTTAAAGCAATAAAAAGTTCATTTTGGCTCTCACACCTAAAATAAACGTTGTAGACTCAAAATTTTTGCTGTACTTAGTGTATTCTAGCATCCTGAAGATGATTCCAGCATTAATTTCATTGTGCTTATGCTCATTTTTGAAGATTTTGACATTTTCACCTTAAGTGTACAATAAGGGGCTGAAAACGCATTTAAAGCAATAAAAAGTTCATTTTGGCTCTCACACCTAAACTAAACGTTGTAGACTCAAAATTTTTGCTGTGTTTAGTGTATTCTAGCAACCTGAAGATGATTCCAGCATTAATTTCATTGTGCTTATTCTCATTTTGAAGATTTTGACATTTTCACCTTACGTGTACAATCAGGGGCTGAAAACGCGTTTAAAGCAATAAAAAGTTCATTTTGGCTCTCACACCTAAACTAAACGTTGTAGACTCAAAATTTTTGCTGTATTTAGTGTATTCTAGCATCCTGAAGATGATTCCAGCATTAATTTCATTGTGCTTATGCTCATTTTTAAGATTTTGACATTTTCACCTAAAGGGTACAATCTGGCTGAAAACGCATATAAAGCAATAAAAAGTTCATTTTGGCACTCACACCTAAACTAAACGTTGTAGACTCAAAATTTTTGCTGTATTTAGTGTATTCTAGCATCTTGAAGATGATTCCAGCATTAATTTCATTGTGCTTATGCTCATTTTGAAGATTTTGACATTTTCACCTAAAGTGCACAATCAGGCTGAAAACGCATTTAAAGCAATAAAAAGTTCATTTTGGCTCTCACACCTAAAATAAACGTTGTAGACTCAAAATTTTTGCTGTACTTAGTGTATTCTAGCATCCTGAAGATGATTCCAGCATTAATTTCATTGTGCTTAAGCTCATTTTTGAAGATTTTGACATTTTCACCTTAAGTGTACAATCAGGGGCTGAAAACGCATTTAAAGCAATAAAAAGTTCATTTTGGCTCTCACACCTAAACTAAACGTTGTAGACTCAAAATTTTTGCTGTATTTAGTGTATTCTAGCATCCTGAAGATGATTCCAGCATTAATTTCATTGTGCTTATGCTCATTTTTAAGATTTTGACATTTTCACCTTACGTGTACAATCAGGGGCTGAAAACGCGTTTAAAGCAATAAAAAGTTCATTTTGGCTCTCACACCTAAACTAAACGTTGTAGACTCAAAATTTTTGCTGTATTTAGTGTATTCTAGCATCCTGAAGATGATTCCAGCATTAATTTCATTGTGCTTATGCTCATTTTTAAGATTTTGACATTTTCACCTAAAGGGTACAATCTGGCTGAAAACGCATATAAAGCAATAAAAAGTTCATTTTGGCACTCACACCTAAACTAAACGTTGTAGACTCAAAATTTTTGCTGTATTTAGTGTATTCTAGCATCTTGAAGATGATTCCAGCATTAATTTCATTGTGCTTATGCTCATTTTGAAGATTTTGACATTTTCACCTAAAGTGCACAATCAGGCTGAAAACGCATTTAAAGCAATAAAAAGTTCATTTTGGCTCTCACACCTAAAATAAACGTTGTAGACTCAAAATTTTTGCTGTACTTAGTGTATTCTAGCATCCTGAAGATGATTCCAGCATTAATTTCATTGTGCTTATGCTCATTTTTGAAGATTTTGACATTTTCACCTTAAGTGTACAATCAGGGGCTGAAAACGCATTTAAAGCAATAAAAAGTTCATTTTGGCTCTCACACCTAAACTAAACGTTGTAGACTCAAAATTTTTGCTGTATTTAGTGTATTCTAGCATCCTGAAGATGATTCCAGCATTAATTTCATTGTGCTTATGCTAATTTTTAAGATTTTGACATTTTCACCTAAAGTGCACAATCAGGCTGAAAACGCATTTAAAGCAATAAAAAGTTCATTTTGGCTCCCACACCTAAACTAAACGTTGTAGACTCAAAATTTTTGCTGTATTTAGTGTATTCTAGCATCCTGAAGATGATTCCAGCATTAATTTCATTGTGCTTATGCTCATTTTGAAGATTTTGACATTTTCACCTTACGTGTACAATCAGGGGCTTAAAACGCGTTTAAAGCAATAAAAAGTTCATTTTGGCTCTCACACCTAAACTAAACGTTGTAGACTCAAAATTTTTGCTGTATTTAGTGTATTCTAGCATCTTGAAGATGATTCCAGCATTAATTTCATTGTGCTTATGCTCATTTTTAAGATTTTGACATTTTCACCTAAAGGGTACAATCTGGCTGAAAACGCATATAAAGCAATAAAAAGTTCATTTTGGCACTCACACCTAAACTAAACGTTGTAGACTCAAAATTTTTGCTGTATTTAGTGTATTCTAGCATCTTGAAGATGATTCCAGCATTAATTTCATTGTGCTTATGCTCATTTTGAAGATTTTGACATTTTCACCTAAAGTGCACAATCAGGCTGAAAACGCATTTAAAGCAATAAAAAGTTCATTTTGGCTCTCACACCTAAAATAAACGTTGTAGACTCAAAATTTTTGCTGTACTTAGTGTATTCTAGCATCCTGAAGATGATTCCAGCATTAATTTCATTGTGCTTATGCTCATTTTTGAAGATTTTGACATTTTCACCTTAAGTGTACAATCAGGGGCTGAAAAAGCATTTAAAGCAATAAAAAGTTCATTTTGGCTCTCACACCTAAACTAAACGTTGTAGACTCAAAATTTTTGCTGTATTTAGTGTATTCTAGCATCCTGAAGATGATTCCAGCATTAATTTCATTGTGCTTATGCTCATTTTTAAGATTTTGACATTTTCACCTTACGTGTACAATCAGGGGCTGAAAACGCGTTTAAAGCAATAAAAAGTTCATTTTGGCTCTCACACCTAAACTAAACGTTGTAGACTCAAAATTTTTGCTGTATTTAGTGTATTCTAGCATCTTGAAGATGATTCCAGCATTAATTTCATTGTGCTTATGCTCATTTTTAAGATTTTGACATTTTCACCTAAAGGGTACAATCTGGCTGAAAACGCATATAAAGCAATAAAAAGTTCATTTTGGCACTCACACCTAAACTAAACGTTGTAGACTCAAAATTTTTGCTGTATTTAGTGTATTCTAGCATCTTGAAGATGATTCCAGCATTAATTTCATTGTGCTTATGCTCATTTTTGAAGATTTTGACATTTTCACCTTAAGTGTACAATCAGGGGCTGAAAACGCATTTAAAGCAATAAAAAGTTCATTTTGGCTCTCACACCTAAACTAAACGTTGTAGACTCAAAATTTTTGCTGTATTTAGTGTATTCTAGCATCTTGAAGATGATTCCAGCATTAATTTCATTGTGCTTATGCTCATTTTGAAGATTTTGACATTTTCACCTAAAGTGCACAATCAGGCTGAAAACGCATTTAAAGCAATAAAAAGTTCATTTTGGCTCTCACACCTAAAATAAACGTTGTAGACTCAAAATTTTTGCTGTACTTAGTGTATTCTAGCATCCTGAAGATGATTCCAGCATTAATTTCATTGTGCTTATGCTCATTTTTGAAGATTTTGACATTTTCACCTTAAGTGTACAATCAGGGGCTGAAAACGCATTTAAAGCAATAAAAAGTTCATTTTGGCTCTCACACCTAAACTAAACGTTGTAGACTCAAAATTTTTGCTGTGTTTAGTGTATTCTAGCAACCTGAAGATGATTCCAGCATTAATTTCATTGTGCTTATTCTCATTTTGAAGATTTTGACATTTTCACCTTACGTGTACAATCAGGGGCTGAAAACGCGTTTAAAGCAATAAAAAGTTCATTTTGGCTCTCACACCTAAACTAAACGTTGTAGACTCAAAATTTTTGCTGTATTTAGTGTATTCTAGCATCCTGAAGATGATTCCAGCATTAATTTCATTGTGCTTATGCTCATTTTTAAGATTTTGACATTTTCACCTAAAGGGTACAATCTGGCTGAAAACGCATATAAAGCAATAAAAAGTTCATTTTGGCACTCACACCTAAACTAAACGTTGTAGACTCAAAATTTTTGCTGTATTTAGTGTATTCTAGCATCTTGAAGATGATTCCAGCATTAATTTCATTGTGCTTATGCTCATTTTGAAGATTTTGACATTTTCACCTAAAGTGCACAATCAGGCTGAAAACGCATTTAAAGCAATAAAAAGTTCATTTTGGCTCTCACACCTAAAATAAACGTTGTAGACTCAAAATTTTTGCTGTACTTAGTGTATTCTAGCATCCTGAAGATGATTCCAGCATTAATTTCATTGTGCTTAAGCTCATTTTTGAAGATTTTGACATTTTCACCTTAAGTGTACAATCAGGGGCTGAAAACGCATTTAAAGCAATAAAAAGTTCATTTTGGCTCTCACACCTAAACTAAACGTTGTAGACTCAAAATTTTTGCTGTATTTAGTGTATTCTAGCATCCTGAAGATGATTCCAGCATTAATTTCATTGTGCTTATGCTCATTTTTAAGATTTTGACATTTTCACCTTACGTGTACAATCAGGGGCTGAAAACGCGTTTAAAGCAATAAAAAGTTCATTTTGGCTCTCACACCTAAACTAAACGTTGTAGACTCAAAATTTTTGCTGTATTTAGTGTATTCTAGCATCCTGAAGATGATTCCAGCATTAATTTCATTGTGCTTATGCTCATTTTTAAGATTTTGACATTTTCACCTAAAGGGTACAATCTGGCTGAAAACGCATATAAAGCAATAAAAAGTTCATTTTGGCACTCACACCTAAACTAAACGTTGTAGACTCAAAATTTTTGCTGTATTTAGTGTATTCTAGCATCTTGAAGATGATTCCAGCATTAATTTCATTGTGCTTATGCTCATTTTGAAGATTTTGACATTTTCACCTAAAGTGCACAATCAGGCTGAAAACGCATTTAAAGCAATAAAAAGTTCATTTTGGCTCTCACACCTAAAATAAACGTTGTAGACTCAAAATTTTTGCTGTACTTAGTGTATTCTAGCATCCTGAAGATGATTCCAGCATTAATTTCATTGTGCTTATGCTCATTTTTGAAGATTTTGACATTTTCACCTTAAGTGTACAATCAGGGGCAGAAAACGCATTTAAAGCAATAAAAAGTTCATTTTGGCTCTCACACCTAAACTAAACGTTGTAGACTCAAAATTTTTGCTGTATTTAGTGTATTCTAGCATCCTGAAGATGATTCCAGCATTAATTTCATTGTGCTTATGCTAATTTTTAAGATTTTGACATTTTCACCTAAAGTGCACAATCAGGCTGAAAACGCATTTAAAGCAATAAAAAGTTCATTTTGGCTCCCACACCTAAACTAAACGTTGTAGACTCAAAATTTTTGCTGTATTTAGTGTATTCTAGCATCCTGAAGATGATTCCAGCATTAATTTCATTGTGCTTATGCTCATTTTGAAGATTTTGACATTTTCACCTTACGTGTACAATCAGGGGCTGAAAACGCGTTTAAAGCAATAAAAAGTTCATTTTGGCTCTAACACCTAAACTAAACGTTGTAAACTCAAAATTTTTGCTGTATTTACTGTATTCTAGCATCCTGAAGATGATTCCAGCATTAATTTCATCGTGCTTATGCTCATTTTGAAGATTTTGACATTTTCACCTAAAGTGCACAATCAGGCTGAAAACGCATTTAAAGCAATAAAAAGTTCATTTTGGCTCTCACACCTAAACTAAACGTTGTAGACTCAAAATTTTTGCTGTATTTAGTGTATTCTAGCATCCTGAAGATGATTCCAGCATTAATTTCATTGTGCTTATGCTCATTTTGAAGATTTTGACATTTTCACCTTAAGTGTACAATCAGGGGCTGAAAACGCGTTTAAAGCAATAAAAAGTTCATTTTGGCTCTCACACCTAAACTAAACGTTATAGACTCAAAATTTTTGCTGTATTTAGTGTATTTTAGCATCCTGAAGATGATTCCAGCATTAATTTCATTGTGCTTATGCTCATTTTTAAGATTTTGACATTTTCACCTTAAGTGTACAATCAGGGGCTGAAAACGCGTTTAAAGCAATTAAAAGTTCATTTTGGCTCTCACACCTAAACTAAACGTAGTAGACTCAAAATTTTTGCTGTATTCAGTGTATTCTAGCATCCTGAAGATGATTCCAGCATTAATTTCATCGTGCTTATGCTCATTTTGAAGATTTTGACATTTTCACCTAAAGTGCACAATCAGGCTGAAAACGCATTTAAAGCAATAAAAAGTTCATTTTGGCTCTAACACCTAAACTAAACGTTGTAAACTCAAATTTTTTGCTGTATTTACTGTATTCTAGCATCCTGAAGATGATTCCAGCATTAATTTCATTGTGCTTATGCTCATTTTTAAGATTTTGACATTTTCACCTTAAGTGTACAATCAGGGGCTGAAAACGCGTTTAAAGCAATTAAAAGTTCATTTTGGCTCTCACACCTAAACTAAACGTAGTAGACTCAAAATTTTTGCTGTATTCAGTGTATTCTAGCATCCTGAAGATGATTCCAGCATTAATTTCATCGTGCTTATGCTCATTTTGAAGATTTTGACATTTTCACCTAAAGTGCACAATCAGGCTGAAAACGCATTTAAAGCAATAAAAAGTTCATTTTGGCTCTCACACCTAAACTAAACGTTGTAGACTCAAAATTTTTGCTGTATTTAGTGTATTCTAGCATCCTGAAGATGATTCCAGCATTAATTTCATTGTGCTTATGCTCATTTTGAAGATTTTGACATTTTCACCTTAAGTGTACAATCAGGGGCTGAAAACGCATTTAAAGCAATAAAAAGTTCATTTTGGCTCTCACACCTAAACTAAACGTTGTAGACTCAAAAATTTTGCTGTATTTAGTGTATTCTAGCATCCTGAAGATGATTCCAGCAATAATTTCATTGTGCTTATGCTCATTTTGAAGATTTTGACATTTTCACCTAAAGTGCACAATCAGGCTGAAAACGCATTTAAAGCCATAAAAAGTTCATTTTGGCTCTCACACCTAAACTAAACGTTGTAGACTCAAAATTTTTGCTGTATTTAGTGTATTCTAGCATCCTGAAGATGATTCCAGCATTAATTTCATTGTGCTTATGCTCATTTTGAAGATTTTGACATTTTCACATTAAGTGTACAATCAGGGGCTGAAAACGCGTTTAAAGCAATAAAAAGTTCATTTTGGCTCTCACACCTAAACTAAACGTTATAGACTCAAAATTTTTGCTGTATTTAGTGTATTCTAGCATCCTGAAGATAATTCCAGCATTAATTTCATTGTGCTAATGCTCATTTTGAAGATTTTGACATTTTCACCTTAAGTGTACAATCAGGGGCTGAAAACGCGTTTAAAGCAATAAAAAGTTCATTTTGGCTCTCACACCTAAACTAAACGTTGTAAACTCAAATTTTTTGCTGTATTTACTGTATTCTAGCATCCTGAAGATGATTCCAGCATTAATTTCATCGTGCTTATGCTCATTTTGAAGATTTTGACATTTTCACCTAAAGTGCACAATCAGGCTGAAAACGCATTTAAAGCAATAAAAAGTTCATTTTGGCTCTCACAACTAAACTAAACGTTGTAGACTCAAAATTTTTGCTGTATTTAGTGTATTCTAGCATCCTGAAGATGATTCCAGCATTAATTTCATTGTGCTTATGCTCATTTTGAAGATTTTGACATTTTCACCTTAAGTGTACAATCAGGGGCTGAAAACGCGTTTAAAGCAATAAAAAGTTCATTTTGGCTCTCACACCTAAACTAAACGTTATAGACTCAAAATTTTTGCTGTATTTAGTGTATTTTAGCATCCTGAAGATGATTCCAGCATTAATTTCATTGTGCTTATGCTCATTTTTAAGATTTTGACATTTTCACCTTAAGTGTACAATCAGGGGCTGAAAACGCGTTTAAAGCAATAAAAAGTTCATTTTGGCTCTCACACCTAAACTAAACGTAGTAGACTCAAAATTTTTGCTGTATTCAGTGTATTCTAGCATCCTGAAGATGATTCCAGCATTAATTTCATCGTGCTTATGCTCATTTTGAAGATTTTGACATTTTCACCTAAAGTGCACAATCAGGCTGAAAACGCATTTAAAGCAATAAAAAGTTCATTTTGGCTCTCACACCTAAACTAAACGTTGTAGACTCAAAATTTTTGCTGTATTTAGTGTATTTTAGCATCCTGAAGATGATTCCAGCATTAATTTCATTGTGCTTATGCTCATTTTTAAGATTTTGACATTTTCACCTTAAGTGTACAATCAGGGGCTGAAAACGCGTTTAAAGCAATTAAAAGTTCATTTTGGCTCTCACACCTAAACTAAACGTAGTAGACTCAAAAATTTTGCTGTATTCAGTGTATTCTAGCATCCTGAAGATGATTCCAGCATTAATTTCATCGTGCTTATGCTCATTTTGAAGATTTTGACATTTTCACCTAAAGTGCACAATCAGGCTGAAAACGCATTTAAAGCAATAAAAAGTTCATTTTGGCTCACACACCTAAAATAAACGTTGTAGACTCAAATTTTTTGCTGTATTTAGTGTATTCTAGCATCCTGAATATGATTCCAGCATTAATTTCATTGTGCTTATGCTCATTTTGAATATTTTGACATTTTCACCTAAAGTGCACAATCAGGCTGAAAACGCATTTAAAGCAATAAAAAGTTCATTTTGGCTCTCACACCTAAACTAAACGTTGTAGACTCAAAATTTTTGCTGTATTTAGTGTATTTTAGCATCCTGAAGATGATTCCAGCATTAATTTCATTGTGCTTATGCTCATTTTTAAAATTTTGACATTTTCACCTTAAGTGTACAATCAGGGGCTGAAAACGCGTTTAAAGCAATTAAAAGTTAATTTTGGCTCTCACACCTAAACTAAACGTAGTAGACTCAAAATTTTTGCTGTATTCAGTGTATTCTAGAATCCTGAAGATGATTCCAGCATTAATTTCATCGTGCTTATGCTCATTTTGAAGATTTTGACATTTTCACCTAAAGTGCACAATCAGGCTGAAAACGCATTTAAAGCAATAAAAAGTTCATTTTGGCTCACACACCTAAAATAAACGTTGTATACTCAAAATTTTTGCTGTATTTAGTGTATTCTAGCATCCTGAATATGATTCCAGCATTAATTTCATTGTGCTTATGCTCATTTTGAAGATTTTGACATTTTCACCTTAAGTGTACAATCAGGGGCTGAAAACGCGTTTAAAGCAATAAAAAGTTCATTTTGGCTCTCAAACCTAAACTAAACGTTGTAGACTCAAAATTTTTGCTGTATTCAGTGTATTCTAGCATCCTGAAGATGATTCCAGCATTAATTTCATTGTGCTTATGCTCATTTTGAAGATTTTGACATTTTCACCTTAAGTGTACAATCAGGGGCTGAAAACGCGTTTAAAGCAATAAAAAGTTCATTTTGGCTCTCACACCTAAACTAAACGTTGTAGACTCAAAATTTTTGCTGTATTTAGTGTATTCTAGCATCCTGAAGATGATTCCAGCATTAATTTCATTGTGCTTATGCTCATTTTGAAGATTTTGACATTTTCACCTTAAGTGTACAATCAGGGGCTGAAAACGCGTTTAAAGCAATAAAAAGTTCATTTTGGCTCTCACACCTAAACTAAACGTTATAGACTCAAAATTTTTGCTGTATTTAGTGTATTCTAGCATCCTGAAGATAATTCCAGCATTAATTTCATTGTGCTTATGCTCATTTTGAAGATTTTGACATTTTCACCTAAAGTGCACAATCAGGCTGAAAACGCATTTAAAGCCATAAAAAGTTCATTTTGGCTCTCACACCTAAACTAAACGTTGTAGACTCAAAATTTTTGCTGTATTTAGTGTATTCTAGCATCCTGAAGATGATTCCAGCATTAATTTCATTGTGCTTATGCTCATTTTGAAGATTTTGACATTTTCACCTAAAGTGCACAATCAGGCTGAAAACGCATTTAAAGCAATAAAAAGTTCATTTTGGCTCTCACACCTAAACTAAACGTTGTAAACTCAAAATTTTTGCTGTATTTAGTGTATTTTAGCATCCTGAAGATGATTCCAGCATTAATTTCATTGTGCTTATGCTCATTTTTAAGATTTTGACATTTTCACCTTAAGTGTACAATCAGGGGCTGAAAACGCGTTTAAAGCAATTAAAAGTTAATTTTGGCTCTCACACCTAAACTAAACGTAGTAGACTCAAAATTTTTGCTGTATTCAGTGTATTCTAGAATCCTGAAGATGATTCCATTATTAATTTCATCGTGCTTATGCTCATTTTGAAGATTTTGACATTTTCACCTAAAGTGCACAATCAGGCTGAAAACGCATTTAAAGCAATAAAAAGTTCATTTTGGCTCTCACACCTAAACTAAACGTTGTAGACTCAAAATTTTTGCTGTATTTAGTGTATTCTAGCATCCTGAAGATGATTCCAGCATTAATTTCATTGTGCTTATGCTCATTTTTAAGATTTTGACATTTTCACCTAAAGTGCACAATCAGGCTGAAAAAGCATTTAAAGCAATAAAAAGTTCATTTTGGCTCTCACACCTAAACTAAACGTTGTAGACTCAAATTTTTTGCTGTATTTAGTGTATTTTAGCATCCTGAAGATGATTCCAGCATTAATTTCATTGTGCTTATGCTCATTTTTAAGATTTTGACATTTTCACCTTAAGTGTACAATCAGGGGCTGAAAACGCGTTTAAAGCAATAAAAAGTTCATTTTGGCTCTCACACCTAAACTAAAGGTTGTAGACTCAAAATTTTTGCTGTATTTAGTGTATTCTAGCATCCTGAAGATGATTCCAGCATTAATTTCATTGTGCTTATGCTCATTTTTAAGATTTTGACATTTTCACCTAAAGTGCACAATCAGGCTGAAAACGCATTTAAAGCAATAAAAAGTTCATTTTGGCTCACACACCTAAACTAAACGTTGTAGACTCAAAATTTTTGCTGTATTTAGTGTATTCTAGCATCCTGAAGATGATTCCAGCATTAATTTCATTGTGCTTATGCTCATTTTGAAGATTTTGACATTTTCACCTTAAGTGTACAATCAGGGGCTGAAAACGCGTTTAAAGCAATAAAAAGTTCATTTTGGCTCTCACACCTAAACTAAACGTTGTAGACTCAAAAATTTTGCTGTATTTAGTGTATTCTAGCATCCTGAAGATGATTCCAGCAATAATTTCATTGTGCTTATGCTCATTTTGAAGATTTTGACATTTTCACCTAAAGTGCACAATCAGGCTGAAAACGCATTTAAAGCCATAAAAAGTTCATTTTGGCTCTCACACCTAAACTAAACGTTGTAGACTCAAAATTTTTGCTGTATTTAGTGTATTCTAGCATCCTGAAGATGATTCCAGCATTAATTTCATTGTGCTTATGCTCATTTTGAAGATTTTGACATTTTCACATTAAGTGTACAATCAGGGGCTGAAAACGCGTTTAAAGCAATAAAAAGTTCATTTTGGCTCTCACACCTAAACTAAACGTTATAGACTCAAAATTTTTGCTGTATTTAGTGTATTCTAGCATCCTGAAGATAATTCCAGCATTAATTTCATTGTGCTAATGCTCATTTTGAAGATTTTGACATTTTCACTTTAAGTGTACAATCAGGGGCTGAAAACGCGTTTAAAGCAATAAAAAGTTCATTTTGGCTCTCACACCTAAACTAAACGTTGTATACTCAATTTTTTTGCTGTATTTACTGTATTCTAGCATCCTGAAGATGATTCCAGCATTAATTTCATCGTGCTTATGCTCATTTTGAAGATTTTGACATTTTCACCTAAAGTGCACAATCAGGCTGAAAACGCATTTAAAGCAATAAAAAGTTCATTTTGGCTCTCACACCTAAACTAAACGTTGTAGACTCAAAATTTTTGCTGTATTTAGTGTATTCTAGCATCCTGAAGATGATTCCAGCATTAATTTCATTGTGCTTATGCTCATTTTGAAGATTTTGACATTTTCACCTTAAGTGTACAATCAGGGGCTGAAAACGCGTTTAAAGCAATAAAAAGTTCATTTTGGCTCTCACACCTAAACTAAACGTTATAGACTCAAAATTTTTGCTGTATTTAGTGTATTTTAGCATCCTGAAGATGATTCCAGCATTAATTTCATTGTGCTTATGCTCATTTTTAAGATTTTGACATTTTCACCTTAAGTGTACAATCAGGGGCTGAAAACGCGTTTAAAGCAATTAAAAGTTCATTTTGGCTCTCACACCTAAACTAAACGTAGTAGACTCAAAATTTTTGCTGTATTCAGTGTATTCTAGCATCCTGAAGATGATTCCAGCATTAATTTCATCGTGCTTATGCTCATTTTGAAGATTTTGACATTTTCACCTAAAGTGCACAATCAGGCTGAAAACGCATTTAAAGCAATAAAAAGTTCATTTTGGCTCTCACACCTAAACTAAACGTTGTAGACTCAAAATTTTTGCTGTATTTAGTGTATTCTAGCATCCTGAAGATGATTCCAGCATTAATTTCATTGTGCTTATGCTCATTTTGAAGATTTTGACATTTTCACCTTAAGTGTACAATCAGGGGCTGAAAACGCGTTTAAAGCAATAAAAAGTTCTTTTTGGCTCTCACACCTAAACTAAACGTTGTAGACTCAAAAAATTTGCTGTATTTAGTGTATTCTAGCATCCTGAAGATGATTCCAGCAATAATTTCATTGTGCTTATGCTCATTTTGAAGATTTTGACATTTTCACCTAAAGTGCACAATCAGGCTGAAAACGCATTTAAAGCCATAAAAAGTTCATTTTGGCTCTCACACCTAAACTAAAGGTTGTAGACTCAAAATTTTTGCTGTATTTAGTGTATTCTAGCATCCTGAAGATGATTCCAGCATTAATTTCATTGTGCTTATGCTCATTTTGAAGATTTTGACATTTTCACATTAAGTGTACAATCAGGGGCTGAAAACGCGTTTAAAGCAATAAAAAGTTCATTTTGGCTCTCACACCTAAACTAAACGTTATAGACTCAAAATTTTTGCTGTATTTAGTGTATTCTAGCATCCTGAAGATAATTCCAGCATTAATTTCATTGTGCTAATGCTCATTTTGAAGATTTTGACATTTTCACCTTAAGTGTACAATCAGGGGCTGAAAACGCGTTTAAAGCAATAAAAAGTTCATTTTGGCTCTCACACCTAAACTAAACGTTGTAGACTCAAAATTTTTGCTGTATTTAGTGTATTCTAGCATCCTGAAGATGATTCCAGCAATAATTTCATTGTGCTTATGCTCATTTTGAAGATTTTGACATTTTCACCTAAAGTGCACAATCAGGCTGAAAACGCATTTAAAGCCATAAAAAGTTCATTTTGGCTCTCACACCTAAACTAAACGTTGTAGACTCAAAATTTTTGCTGTATTTAGTGTATTCTAGCATCCTGAAGATGATTCCAGCATTAATTTCATTGTGCTTATGCTCATTTTGAATATTTTGACATTTTCACCTAAAGTGCACAATCAGGCTGAAAACGCATTTAAAGCAATAAAAAGTTCATTTTGGCTCTCACACCTAAACTAAACGTTGTAGACTCAAAATTTTTGCTGTATTTAGTGTATTCTAGCATCCTGAAGATGATTCCAGCATTAATTTCATTGTGCTTATGCTCATTTTGAAGATTTTGACATTTTCACCTTAAGTGTACAATCAGGGGCTGAAAACGCGTTTAAAGCAATAAAAAGTTCATTTTGGCTCTCACACCTAAACTAAACGTTATAGACTCAAAATTTTTGCTGTATTTAGTGTATTTTAGCATCCTGAAGATGATTCCAGCATTAATTTCATTGTGCTTATGCTCATTTTTAAGATTTTGACATTTTCACCTTAAGTGTACAATCAGGGGCTGAAAACGCGTTTAAAGCAATTAAAAGTTCATTTTGGCTCTCACACCTAAACTAAACGTAGTAGACTCAAAATTTTTGCTGTATTCAGTGTATTCTAGCATCCTGAAGATGATTCCAGCATTAATTTCATCGTGCTTATGCTCATTTTGAAGATTTTGACATTTTCACCTAAAGTGCACAATCAGGCTGAAAACGCATTTAAAGCAATAAAAAGTTCATTTTGGCTCTCACACCTAAACTAAACGTTGTAGACTCAAAATTTTTGCTGTATTTAGTGTATTCTAGCATCCTGAAGATGATTCCAGCATTAATTTCATTGTGCTTATGCTCATTTTGAAGATTTTGACATTTTCACCTTAAGTGTACAAACAGGGGCTGAAAACGCGTTTAAAGCAATAAAAAGTTCATTTTGGCTCTCACACCTAAACTAAACGTTGTAGACTCAAAAATTTTGCTGTATTTAGTGTATTCTAGCATCCTGAAGATGATTCCAGCAATAATTTCATTGTGCTTATGCTCATTTTGAAGATTTTGACATTTTCACCTAAAGTGCACAATCAGGCTGAAAACGCATTTAAAGCCATAAAAAGTTCATTTTGGCTCTCACACCTAAACTAAACGTTGTAGACTCAAAATTGTTGCTGTATTTAGTGAATTCTAGCATCCTGAAGATGATTCCAGCATTAATTTTATTGTGCTTATGCTCATTTTGAAGATTTTGACATTTTCACATTAAGTGTACAATCAGGGGCTGAAAACGCGTTTAAAGCAATAAAAAGTTCATTTTGGCTCTCACACCTAAACTAAACGTTGTAAACTCAAATTTTTTGCTGTATTTACTGTATTCTAGCATCCTGAAGATGATTCCAGCATTAATTTCATCGTGCTTATGCTCATTTTGAAGATTTTGACATTTTCACCTAAAGTGCACAATCAGGCTGAAAACGCATTTAAAGCAATAAAAAGTTCATTTTGGCTCACACACCTAAAATAAACGTTGTAGACTCAAAATTTTTGCTGTATTTAGTGTATTCTAGCATCCTGAATATGATTCCAGCATTAATTTCATTGTGCTTATGCTCATTTTGAAGATTTTGACATTTTCACCTTAAGTGTACAATCAGGGGCTGAAAACGCGTTTAAAGCAATAAAAAGTTCATTTTGGCTCTCAAACCTAAACTAAACGTTGTAGACTCAAAATTTTTGCTGTATTCAGTGTATTCTAGCATCCTGAAGATGATTCCAGCATTAATTTCATCGTGCTTTTGCTCATTTTGAAGATTTTGACATTTTCACCTTAAGTGTACAATCAGGGGCTGAAAACGCGTTTAAAGCAATAAAAAGTTCATTTTGGCTCTCACACCTAAACTAAACGTTGTAGACTCAAAATTTTTGCTGTATTTAGTGTATTCTAGCATCCTGAAGATGATTCCAGCAATAATTTCATTGTGCTTATGCTCATTTTGAAGATTTTGACATTTTCACCTAAAGTGCACAATCAGGCTGAAAACGCATTTAAAGCCATAAAAAGTTCATTTTGGCTCTCACACCTAAACTAAACGTTGTAGACTCAAAATTTTTGCTGTATTTAGTGTATTCTAGCATCCTGAAGATGATTCCAGCATTAATTTCATTGTGCTTATGCTCATTTTGAATATTTTGACATTTTCACCTAAAGTGCACAATCAGGCTGAAAACGCATTTAAAGCAATAAAAAGTTCATTTTGGCTCTCACACCTAAACTAAACGTTGTAGACTCAAAATTTTTGCTGTATTTAGTGTATTTTAGCATCCTGAAGATGATTCCAGCATTAATTTCATTGTGCTTATGCTCATTTTTAAGATTTTGACATTTTCACCTTAAGTGTACAATCAGGGGCTGAAAACGCGTTTAAAGCAATTAAAAGTTAATTTTGGCTCTCACACCTAAACTAAACGTAGTAGACTCAAAATTTTTGCTGTATTCAGTGTATTCTAGAATCCTGAAGATGATTCCAGCATTAATTTCATCGTGCTTATGCTCATTTTGAAGATTTTGACATTTTCACCTAAAGTGCACAATCAGGCTGAAAACGCATTTAAAGCAATAAAAAGTTCATTTTGGCTCACACACCTAAAATAAACGTTGTATACTCAAAATTTTTGCTGTATTTAGTGTATTCTAGCATCCTGAATATGATTCCAGCATTAATTTCATTGTGCTTATGCTCATTTTGAAGATTTTGACATTTTCACCTTAAGTGTACAATCAGGGGCTGAAAACGCGTTTAAAGCAATAAAAAGTTCATTTTGGCTCTCAAACCTAAACTAAACGTTGTAGACTCAAAAATTTTGCTGTATTTAGTGTATTCTACCATCCTGAAGATGATTCCAGCAATAATTTCATTGTGCTTATGCTCATTTTGAAGATTTTGACATTTTCACCTAAAGTGCACAATCAGGCTGAAAACGCATTTAAAGCCATAAAAAGTTCATTTTGGCTCTCACACCTAAACTAAACGTTGTAGACTCAAATTTTTTGCTGTATTTAGTGTATTCTAGCATCCTGAAGATTATTCCAGCATTAATTTCATTGTGCTTATGCTCATTTTGAAGATTTTGACATTTTCACATTAAGTGTACAATCAGGGGCTGAAAACGCGTTTAAAGCAATAAAAAGTTCATTTTGGCTCTCACACCTAAACTAAACGTTATAGACTCAAAATTTTTGCTGTATTTAGTGTATTCTAGCATCCTGAAGATAATTCCAGCATTAATTTCATTGTGCTAATGCTCATTTTGAAGATTTTGACATTTTCACCTTAAGTGTACAATCAGGGGCTGAAAACGCGTTTAAAGCAATAAAAAGTTCATTTTGGCTCTCACACCTAAACTAAACGTTGTAAACTCAAATTTTTTGCTGTATTTACTGTATTCTAGCATCCTGAAGATGATTCCAGCATTAATTTCATCGTGCTTATGCTCATTTTGAAGATTTTGACATTTTCACCTAAAGTGCACAATCAGGCTGAAAACGCATTTAAAGCAATAAAAAGTTCATTTTGGCTCTCACACCTAAACTAAACGTTGTAGACTCAAAATTTTTGCTGTATTTAGTGTATTCTAGCATCCTGAAGATGATTCCAGCATTAATTTCATTGTGCTTATGCTCATTTTGAAGATTTTGACATTTTCACCTTAAGTGTACAATCAGGGGCTGAAAACGCGTTTAAAGCAATAAAAAGTTCATTTTGGCTCTCACACCTAAACTAAACGTTATAGACTCAAAATTTTTGCTGTATTTAGTGTATTTTAGCATCCTGAAGATGATTCCAGCATTAATTTCATTGTGCTTATGCTCATTTTTAAGATTTTGACATTTTCACCTTAAGTGTACAATCAGGGGCTGAAAACGCGTTTAAAGCAATTAAAAGTTCATTTTGGCTCTCACACCTAAACTAAACGTAGTAGACTCAAAATTTTTGCTGTATTCAGTGTATTCTAGCATCCTGAAGATGATTCCAGCATTAATTTCATCGTGCTTATGCTCATTTTGAAGATTTTGACATTTTCACCTAAAGTGCACAATCAGGCTGAAAACGCATTTAAAGAAATAAAAAGTTCATTTTGGCTCTCACACCTAAACTAAACGTTGTAAACTCAAATTTTTTGCTGTATTTACTGTATTCTAGCATCCTGAAGATGATTCCAGCATTAATTTCATCGTGCTTATGCTCATTTTGAAGATTTTGACATTTTCACCTAAAGTGCACAATCAGGCTGAAAACGCATTTAAAGCAATAAAAAGTTCATTTTGGCTCTCACACCTAAACTAAACGTTGTAGACTCAAAATTTTTGCTGTATTTAGTGTATTCTAGCATCCTGAAGATGATTCCAGCATTAATTTCATTGTGCTTATGCTCATTTTGAAGATTTTGACATTTTCACCTTAAGTGTACAATCAGGGGCTGAAAACGCGTTTAAAGCAATAAAAAGTTCATTTTGGCTCTCACACCTAAACTAAACGTTATAGACTCAAAATTTTTGCTGTATTTAGTGTATTCTAGCATCCTGAAGATAATTCCAGCATTAATTTCATTGTGCTTATGCTCATTTTGAAGATTTTGACATTTTCACCTAAAGTGCACAATCAGGCTGAAAACGCATTTAAAGCCATAAAAAGTTCATTTTGGCTCTCACACCTAAACTAAACGTTGTAGACTCAAAATTTTTGCTGTATTTAGTGTATTCTAGCATCCTGAAGATGATTCCAGCATTAATTTCATTGTGCTTATGCTCATTTTGAAGATTTTGACATTTTCACCTAAAGTGCACAATCAGGCTGAAAACGCATTTAAAGCAATAAAAAGTTCATTTTGGCTCTCACACCTAAACTAAACGTTGTAGACTCAAAAATTTTGCTGTATTTAGTGTATTTTAGCATCCTGAAGATGATTCCAGCATTAATTTCATTGTGCTTATGCTCATTTTTAAGATTTTGACATTTTCACCTTAAGTGTACAATCAGGGGCTGAAAACGCGTTTAAAGCAATTAAAAGTTAATTTTGGCTCTCACACCTAAACTAAACGTAGTAGACTCAAAATTTTTGCTGTATTCAGTGTATTCTAGAATCCTGAAGATGATTCCAGCATTAATTTCATCGTGCTTATGCTCATTTTGAAGATTTTGACATTTTCACCTAAAGTGCACAATCAGGCTGAAAACGCATTTAAAGCAATAAAAAGTTCATTTTGGCTCACACACCTAAAATAAACGTTGTATACTCAAAATTTTTGCTGTATTTAGTGTATTCTAGCATCCTGAAGATGATTCCAGCATTAATTTCATTGTGCTTATGCTCATTTTGAAGATTTTGACATTTTCACCTTAAGTGTACAATCAGGGGCTGAAAACGCGTTTAAAGCAATAAAAAGTTCATTTTGGCTCTCACACCTAAACTAAAGGTTGTAGACTCAAAATTTTTGCTGTATTTAGTGTATTCTAGCATCCTGAAGATGATTCCAGCATTAATTTCATTGTGCTTATGCTCATTTTTAAGATTTTGACATTTTCACCTAAAGTGCACAATCAGGCTGAAAACGCATTTAAAGCAATAAAAAGTTCATTTTGGCTCACACACCGAAAATAAACGTTGTAGACTCAAAATTTTTGCTGTATTCAGTGTATTCTAGCATCCTGAATATGATTCCAGCATTAATTTCATTGTGCTTATGCTCATTTTTAAGATTTTGACATTTTCACCTAAAGTGCACAATCAGGCTGAAAACGCATTTAAAGCAATAAAAAGTTCATTTTGGCTCTCACACCTAAACTAAACGTTGTAGACTCAAAATTTTTGCTGTATTTAGTGTATTCTAGCATCCTGAAGATGATTCCAGCATTAATTTCATTGTGCTTATGCTCATTTTGAAGATTTTGACATTTTCACCTTAAGTGTACAATCAGGGGCTGAAAACGCGTTTAAAGCAATAAAAAGTTCATTTTGGCTCTCACACCTAAACTAAACGTTGTAGACTCAAAAATTTTGCTGTATTTAGTGTATTCTAGCATCCTGAAGATGATTCCAGCAATAATTTCATTGTGCTTATGCTCATTTTGAAGATTTTGACATATTCACCTAAAGTGCACAATCAGGCTGAAAACGCATTTAAAGCCATAAAAAGTTCATTTTGGCTCTCACACCTAAACTAAACGTTGTAGACTCAAAATTTTTGCTGTATTTAGTGTATTCTAGCATCCTGAAGATGATTCCAGCATTAATTTCATTGTGCTTATGCTCATTTTGAAGATTTTGACATTTTCACATTAAGTGTACAATCAGGGGCTGAAAACGCGTTTAAAGCAATAAAAAGTTCATTTTGGCTCTCACACCTAAACTAAACGTTATAGACTCAAAATTTTTGCTGTTTTTAGTGTATTCTAGCATCCTGAATATGATTCCAGCATTAATTTCATTGTGCTAATGCTCATTTTGAAGATTTTGACATTTTCACCTTAAGTGTACAATCAGGGGCTGAAAACGCGTTTAAAGCAATAAAAAGTTCATTTTGGCTCTCACACCTAAACTAAACGTTGTAAACTCAAATTTTTTGCTGTATTTACTGTATTCTAGCATCCTGAAGATGATTCCAGCATTAATTTCATCGTGCTTATGCTCATTTTGAAGATTTTGACATTTTCACCTAAAGTGCACAATCAGGCTGAAAACGCATTTAAAGCAATAAAAAGTTCATTTTGGCTCTCACACCTAAACTAAACGTTGTAGACTCAAAATTTTTGCTGTATTTAGTGTATTCTAGCATCCTGAAGATGATTCCAGCATTAATTTCATTGTGCTTATGCTCATTTTGAAGATTTTGACATTTTCACCTTAAGTGTACAATCAGGGGCTGAAAACGCGTTTAAAGCAATAAAAAGTTCATTTTGGCTCTCACACCTAAACTAAACGTTATAGACTCAAAATTTTTGCTGTATTTAGTGTATTTTAGCATCCTGAAGATGATTCCAGCATTAATTTCATTGTGCTTATGCTCATTTTTAAGATTTTGACATTTTCACCTTAAGTGTACAATCAGGGGCTGAAAACGCGTTTAAAGCAATTAAAAGTTCATTTTGGCTCTCACACCTAAACTAAACGTAGTAGACTCAAAATTTTTGCTGTATTCAGTGTATTCTAGCATCCTGAAGATGATTCCAGCATTAATTTCATCGTGCTTATGCTCATTTTGAAGATTTTGACATTTTCACCTAAAGTGCACAATCAGGCTGAAAACGCATTTAAAGCAATAAAAAGTTCATTTTGGCTCACACACCTAAAATAAACGTTGTAGACTCAAAATTTTTGCTGTATTTAGTGTATTCTAGCATCCTGAAGATGATTCCAGCATTAATTTCATTGTGCTTATGCTCATTTTTGAAGATTTTGACATTTTCACCTTAAGTGTACAATCAGGGGCTGAAAAAGCATTTAAAGCAATAAAAAGTTCATTTTGGCTCTCACACCTAAACTAAACGTTGTAGACTCAAAATTTTTGCTGTATTTAGTGTATTCTAGCATCCTGAAGATGATTCCAGCATTAATTTCATTGTGCTTATGCTCATTTTTAAGATTTTGACATTTTCACCTTACGTGTACAATCAGGGGCTGAAAACGCGTTTAAAGCAATAAAAAGTTCATTTTGGCTCTCACACCTAAACTAAACGTTGTAGACTCAAAATTTTTGCTGTATTTAGTGTATTCTAGCATCTTGAAGATGATTCCAGCATTAATTTCATTGTGCTTATGCTCATTTTTAAGATTTTGACATTTTCACCTAAAGGGTACAATCTGGCTGAAAACGCATATAAAGCAATAAAAAGTTCATTTTGGCACTCACACCTAAACTAAACGTTGTAGACTCAAAATTTTTGCTGTATTTAGTGTATTCTAGCATCTTGAAGATGATTCCAGCATTAATTTCATTGTGCTTATGCTCATTTTTGAAGATTTTGACATTTTCACCTTAAGTGTACAATCAGGGGCTGAAAACGCATTTAAAGCAATAAAAAGTTCATTTTGGCTCTCACACCTAAACTAAACGTTGTAGACTCAAAATTTTTGCTGTATTTAGTGTATTCTAGCATCTTGAAGATGATTCCAGCATTAATTTCATTGTGCTTATGCTCATTTTGAAGATTTTGACATTTTCACCTAAAGTGCACAATCAGGCTGAAAACGCATTTAAAGCAATAAAAAGTTCATTTTGGCTCTCACACCTAAAATAAACGTTGTAGACTCAAAATTTTTGCTGTACTTAGTGTATTCTAGCATCCTGAAGATGATTCCAGCATTAATTTCATTGTGCTTATGCTCATTTTTGAAGATTTTGACATTTTCACCTTAAGTGTACAATCAGGGGCTGAAAACGCATTTAAAGCAATAAAAAGTTCATTTTGGCTCTCACACCTAAACTAAACGTTGTAGACTCAAAATTTTTGCTGTGTTTAGTGTATTCTAGCAACCTGAAGATGATTCCAGCATTAATTTCATTGTGCTTATTCTCATTTTGAAGATTTTGACATTTTCACCTTACGTGTACAATCAGGGGCTGAAAACGCGTTTAAAGCAATAAAAAGTTCATTTTGGCTCTCACACCTAAACTAAACGTTGTAGACTCAAAATTTTTGCTGTATTTAGTGTATTCTAGCATCCTGAAGATGATTCCAGCATTAATTTCATTGTGCTTATGCTCATTTTTAAGATTTTGACATTTTCACCTAAAGGGTACAATCTGGCTGAAAACGCATATAAAGCAATAAAAAGTTCATTTTGGCACTCACACCTAAACTAAACGTTGTAGACTCAAAATTTTTGCTGTATTTAGTGTATTCTAGCATCTTGAAGATGATTCCAGCATTAATTTCATTGTGCTTATGCTCATTTTGAAGATTTTGACATTTTCACCTAAAGTGCACAATCAGGCTGAAAACGCATTTAAAGCAATAAAAAGTTCATTTTGGCTCTCACACCTAAAATAAACGTTGTAGACTCAAAATTTTTGCTGTACTTAGTGTATTCTAGCATCCTGAAGATGATTCCAGCATTAATTTCATTGTGCTTAAGCTCATTTTTGAAGATTTTGACATTTTCACCTTAAGTGTACAATCAGGGGCTGAAAACGCATTTAAAGCAATAAAAAGTTCATTTTGGCTCTCACACCTAAACTAAACGTTGTAGACTCAAAATTTTTGCTGTATTTAGTGTATTCTAGCATCCTGAAGATGATTCCAGCATTAATTTCATTGTGCTTATGCTCATTTTTAAGATTTTGACATTTTCACCTTACGTGTACAATCAGGGGCTGAAAACGCGTTTAAAGCAATAAAAAGTTCATTTTGGCTCTCACACCTAAACTAAACGTTGTAGACTCAAAATTTTTGCTGTATTTAGTGTATTCTAGCATCCTGAAGATGATTCCAGCATTAATTTCATTGTGCTTATGCTCATTTTTAAGATTTTGACATTTTCACCTAAAGGGTACAATCTGGCTGAAAACGCATATAAAGCAATAAAAAGTTCATTTTGGCACTCACACCTAAACTAAACGTTGTAGACTCAAAATTTTTGCTGTATTTAGTGTATTCTAGCATCTTGAAGATGATTCCAGCATTAATTTCATTGTGCTTATGCTCATTTTGAAGATTTTGACATTTTCACCTAAAGTGCACAATCAGGCTGAAAACGCATTTAAAGCAATAAAAAGTTCATTTTGGCTCTCACACCTAAAATAAACGTTGTAGACTCAAAATTTTTGCTGTACTTAGTGTATTCTAGCATCCTGAAGATGATTCCAGCATTAATTTCATTGTGCTTATGCTCATTTTTGAAGATTTTGACATTTTCACCTTAAGTGTACAATCAGGGGCAGAAAACGCATTTAAAGCAATAAAAAGTTCATTTTGGCTCTCACACCTAAACTAAACGTTGTAGACTCAAAATTTTTGCTGTATTTAGTGTATTCTAGCATCCTGAAGATGATTCCAGCATTAATTTCATTGTGCTTATGCTAATTTTTAAGATTTTGACATTTTCACCTAAAGTGCACAATCAGGCTGAAAACGCATTTAAAGCAATAAAAAGTTCATTTTGGCTCCCACACCTAAACTAAACGTTGTAGACTCAAAATTTTTGCTGTATTTAGTGTATTCTAGCATCCTGAAGATGATTCCAGCATTAATTTCATTGTGCTTATGCTCATTTTGAAGATTTTGACATTTTCACCTTACGTGTACAATCAGGGGCTGAAAACGCGTTTAAAGCAATAAAAAGTTCATTTTGGCTCTAACACCTAAACTAAACGTTGTAAACTCAAAATTTTTGCTGTATTTACTGTATTCTAGCATCCTGAAGATGATTCCAGCATTAATTTCATCGTGCTTATGCTCATTTTGAAGATTTTGACATTTTCACCTAAAGTGCACAATCAGGCTGAAAACGCATTTAAAGCAATAAAAAGTTCATTTTGGCTCTCACACCTAAACTAAACGTTGTAGACTCAAAATTTTTGCTGTATTTAGTGTATTCTAGCATCCTGAAGATGATTCCAGCATTAATTTCATTGTGCTTATGCTCATTTTGAAGATTTTGACATTTTCACCTTAAGTGTACAATCAGGGGCTGAAAACGCGTTTAAAGCAATAAAAAGTTCATTTTGGCTCTCACACCTAAACTAAACGTTATAGACTCAAAATTTTTGCTGTATTTAGTGTATTTTAGCATCCTGAAGATGATTCCAGCATTAATTTCATTGTGCTTATGCTCATTTTTAAGATTTTGACATTTTCACCTTAAGTGTACAATCAGGGGCTGAAAACGCGTTTAAAGCAATTAAAAGTTCATTTTGGCTCTCACACCTAAACTAAACGTAGTAGACTCAAAATTTTTGCTGTATTCAGTGTATTCTAGCATCCTGAAGATGATTCCAGCATTAATTTCATCGTGCTTATGCTCATTTTGAAGATTTTGACATTTTCACCTAAAGTGCACAATCAGGCTGAAAACGCATTTAAAGCAATAAAAAGTTCATTTTGGCTCTAACACCTAAACTAAACGTTGTAAACTCAAATTTTTTGCTGTATTTACTGTATTCTAGCATCCTGAAGATGATTCCAGCATTAATTTCATTGTGCTTATGCTCATTTTTAAGATTTTGACATTTTCACCTTAAGTGTACAATCAGGGGCTGAAAACGCGTTTAAAGCAATTAAAAGTTCATTTTGGCTCTCACACCTAAACTAAACGTAGTAGACTCAAAATTTTTGCTGTATTCAGTGTATTCTAGCATCCTGAAGATGATTCCAGCATTAATTTCATCGTGCTTATGCTCATTTTGAAGATTTTGACATTTTCACCTAAAGTGCACAATCAGGCTGAAAACGCATTTAAAGCAATAAAAAGTTCATTTTGGCTCTCACACCTAAACTAAACGTTGTAGACTCAAAATTTTTGCTGTATTTAGTGTATTCTAGCATCCTGAAGATGATTCCAGCATTAATTTCATTGTGCTTATGCTCATTTTGAAGATTTTGACATTTTCACCTTAAGTGTACAATCAGGGGCTGAAAACGCATTTAAAGCAATAAAAAGTTCATTTTGGCTCTCACACCTAAACTAAACGTTGTAGACTCAAAAATTTTGCTGTATTTAGTGTATTCTAGCATCCTGAAGATGATTCCAGCAATAATTTCATTGTGCTTATGCTCATTTTGAAGATTTTGACATTTTCACCTAAAGTGCACAATCAGGCTGAAAACGCATTTAAAGCCATAAAAAGTTCATTTTGGCTCTCACACCTAAACTAAACGTTGTAGACTCAAAATTTTTGCTGTATTTAGTGTATTCTAGCATCCTGAAGATGATTCCAGCATTAATTTCATTGTGCTTATGCTCATTTTGAAGATTTTGACATTTTCACATTAAGTGTACAATCAGGGGCTGAAAACGCGTTTAAAGCAATAAAAAGTTCATTTTGGCTCTCACACCTAAACTAAACGTTATAGACTCAAAATTTTTGCTGTATTTAGTGTATTCTAGCATCCTGAAGATAATTCCAGCATTAATTTCATTGTGCTAATGCTCATTTTGAAGATTTTGACATTTTCACCTTAAGTGTACAATCAGGGGCTGAAAACGCGTTTAAAGCAATAAAAAGTTCATTTTGGCTCTCACACCTAAACTAAACGTTGTAAACTCAAATTTTTTGCTGTATTTACTGTATTCTAGCATCCTGAAGATGATTCCAGCATTAATTTCATCGTGCTTATGCTCATTTTGAAGATTTTGACATTTTCACCTAAAGTGCACAATCAGGCTGAAAACGCATTTAAAGCAATAAAAAGTTCATTTTGGCTCTCACAACTAAACTAAACGTTGTAGACTCAAAATTTTTGCTGTATTTAGTGTATTCTAGCATCCTGAAGATGATTCCAGCATTAATTTCATTGTGCTTATGCTCATTTTGAAGATTTTGACATTTTCACCTTAAGTGTACAATCAGGGGCTGAAAACGCGTTTAAAGCAATAAAAAGTTCATTTTGGCTCTCACACCTAAACTAAACGTTATAGACTCAAAATTTTTGCTGTATTTAGTGTATTTTAGCATCCTGAAGATGATTCCAGCATTAATTTCATTGTGCTTATGCTCATTTTTAAGATTTTGACATTTTCACCTTAAGTGTACAATCAGGGGCTGAAAACGCGTTTAAAGCAATAAAAAGTTCATTTTGGCTCTCACACCTAAACTAAACGTAGTAGACTCAAAATTTTTGCTGTATTCAGTGTATTCTAGCATCCTGAAGATGATTCCAGCATTAATTTCATCGTGCTTATGCTCATTTTGAAGATTTTGACATTTTCACCTAAAGTGCACAATCAGGCTGAAAACGCATTTAAAGCAATAAAAAGTTCATTTTGGCTCTCACACCTAAACTAAACGTTGTAGACTCAAAATTTTTGCTGTATTTAGTGTATTTTAGCATCCTGAAGATGATTCCAGCATTAATTTCATTGTGCTTATGCTCATTTTTAAGATTTTGACATTTTCACCTTAAGTGTACAATCAGGGGCTGAAAACGCGTTTAAAGCAATTAAAAGTTCATTTTGGCTCTCACACCTAAACTAAACGTAGTAGACTCAAAAATTTTGCTGTATTCAGTGTATTCTAGCATCCTGAAGATGATTCCAGCATTAATTTCATCGTGCTTATGCTCATTTTGAAGATTTTGACATTTTCACCTAAAGTGCACAATCAGGCTGAAAACGCATTTAAAGCAATAAAAAGTTCATTTTGGCTCACACACCTAAAATAAACGTTGTAGACTCAAATTTTTTGCTGTATTTAGTGTATTCTAGCATCCTGAATATGATTCCAGCATTAATTTCATTGTGCTTATGCTCATTTTGAATATTTTGACATTTTCACCTAAAGTGCACAATCAGGCTGAAAACGCATTTAAAGCAATAAAAAGTTCATTTTGGCTCTCACACCTAAACTAAACGTTGTAGACTCAAAATTTTTGCTGTATTTAGTGTATTTTAGCATCCTGAAGATGATTCCAGCATTAATTTCATTGTGCTTATGCTCATTTTTAAAATTTTGACATTTTCACCTTAAGTGTACAATCAGGGGCTGAAAACGCGTTTAAAGCAATTAAAAGTTAATTTTGGCTCTCACACCTAAACTAAACGTAGTAGACTCAAAATTTTTGCTGTATTCAGTGTATTCTAGAATCCTGAAGATGATTCCAGCATTAATTTCATCGTGCTTATGCTCATTTTGAAGATTTTGACATTTTCACCTAAAGTGCACAATCAGGCTGAAAACGCATTTAAAGCAATAAAAAGTTCATTTTGGCTCACACACCTAAAATAAACGTTGTATACTCAAAATTTTTGCTGTATTTAGTGTATTCTAGCATCCTGAATATGATTCCAGCATTAATTTCATTGTGCTTATGCTCATTTTGAAGATTTTGACATTTTCACCTTAAGTGTACAATCAGGGGCTGAAAACGCGTTTAAAGCAATAAAAAGTTCATTTTGGCTCTCAAACCTAAACTAAACGTTGTAGACTCAAAATTTTTGCTGTATTCAGTGTATTCTAGCATCCTGAAGATGATTCCAGCATTAATTTCATTGTGCTTATGCTCATTTTGAAGATTTTGACATTTTCACCTTAAGTGTACAATCAGGGGCTGAAAACGCGTTTAAAGCAATAAAAAGTTCATTTTGGCTCTCACACCTAAACTAAACGTTGTAGACTCAAAATTTTTGCTGTATTTAGTGTATTCTAGCATCCTGAAGATGATTCCAGCATTAATTTCATTGTGCTTATGCTCATTTTGAAGATTTTGACATTTTCACCTTAAGTGTACAATCAGGGGCTGAAAACGCGTTTAAAGCAATAAAAAGTTCATTTTGGCTCTCACACCTAAACTAAACGTTATAGACTCAAAATTTTTGCTGTATTTAGTGTATTCTAGCATCCTGAAGATAATTCCAGCATTAATTTCATTGTGCTTATGCTCATTTTGAAGATTTTGACATTTTCACCTAAAGTGCACAATCAGGCTGAAAACGCATTTAAAGCCATAAAAAGTTCATTTTGGCTCTCACACCTAAACTAAACGTTGTAGACTCAAAATTTTTGCTGTATTTAGTGTATTCTAGCATCCTGAAGATGATTCCAGCATTAATTTCATTGTGCTTATGCTCATTTTGAAGATTTTGACATTTTCACCTAAAGTGCACAATCAGGCTGAAAACGCATTTAAAGCAATAAAAAGTTCATTTTGGCTCTCACACCTAAACTAAACGTTGTAAACTCAAAATTTTTGCTGTATTTAGTGTATTTTAGCATCCTGAAGATGATTCCAGCATTAATTTCATTGTGCTTATGCTCATTTTTAAGATTTTGACATTTTCACCTTAAGTGTACAATCAGGGGCTGAAAACGCGTTTAAAGCAATTAAAAGTTAATTTTGGCTCTCACACCTAAACTAAACGTAGTAGACTCAAAATTTTTGCTGTATTCAGTGTATTCTAGAATCCTGAAGATGATTCCATTATTAATTTCATCGTGCTTATGCTCATTTTGAAGATTTTGACATTTTCACCTAAAGTGCACAATCAGGCTGAAAACGCATTTAAAGCAATAAAAAGTTCATTTTGGCTCTCACACCTAAACTAAACGTTGTAGACTCAAAATTTTTGCTGTATTTAGTGTATTCTAGCATCCTGAAGATGATTCCAGCATTAATTTCATTGTGCTTATGCTCATTTTTAAGATTTTGACATTTTCACCTAAAGTGCACAATCAGGCTGAAAAAGCATTTAAAGCAATAAAAAGTTCATTTTGGCTCTCACACCTAAACTAAACGTTGTAGACTCAAATTTTTTGCTGTATTTAGTGTATTTTAGCATCCTGAAGATGATTCCAGCATTAATTTCATTGTGCTTATGCTCATTTTTAAGATTTTGACATTTTCACCTTAAGTGTACAATCAGGGGCTGAAAACGCGTTTAAAGCAATAAAAAGTTCATTTTGGCTCTCACACCTAAACTAAAGGTTGTAGACTCAAAATTTTTGCTGTATTTAGTGTATTCTAGCATCCTGAAGATGATTCCAGCATTAATTTCATTGTGCTTATGCTCATTTTTAAGATTTTGACATTTTCACCTAAAGTGCACAATCAGGCTGAAAACGCATTTAAAGCAATAAAAAGTTCATTTTGGCTCACACACCTAAACTAAACGTTGTAGACTCAAAATTTTTGCTGTATTTAGTGTATTCTAGCATCCTGAAGATGATTCCAGCATTAATTTCATTGTGCTTATGCTCATTTTGAAGATTTTGACATTTTCACCTTAAGTGTACAATCAGGGGCTGAAAACGCGTTTAAAGCAATAAAAAGTTCATTTTGGCTCTCACACCTAAACTAAACGTTGTAGACTCAAAAATTTTGCTGTATTTAGTGTATTCTAGCATCCTGAAGATGATTCCAGCAATAATTTCATTGTGCTTATGCTCATTTTGAAGATTTTGACATTTTCACCTAAAGTGCACAATCAGGCTGAAAACGCATTTAAAGCCATAAAAAGTTCATTTTGGCTCTCACACCTAAACTAAACGTTGTAGACTCAAAATTTTTGCTGTATTTAGTGTATTCTAGCATCCTGAAGATGATTCCAGCATTAATTTCATTGTGCTTATGCTCATTTTGAAGATTTTGACATTTTCACATTAAGTGTACAATCAGGGGCTGAAAACGCGTTTAAAGCAATAAAAAGTTCATTTTGGCTCTCACACCTAAACTAAACGTTATAGACTCAAAATTTTTGCTGTATTTAGTGTATTCTAGCATCCTGAAGATAATTCCAGCATTAATTTCATTGTGCTAATGCTCATTTTGAAGATTTTGACATTTTCACTTTAAGTGTACAATCAGGGGCTGAAAACGCGTTTAAAGCAATAAAAAGTTCATTTTGGCTCTCACACCTAAACTAAACGTTGTATACTCAATTTTTTTGCTGTATTTACTGTATTCTAGCATCCTGAAGATGATTCCAGCATTAATTTCATCGTGCTTATGCTCATTTTGAAGATTTTGACATTTTCACCTAAAGTGCACAATCAGGCTGAAAACGCATTTAAAGCAATAAAAAGTTCATTTTGGCTCTCACACCTAAACTAAACGTTGTAGACTCAAAATTTTTGCTGTATTTAGTGTATTCTAGCATCCTGAAGATGATTCCAGCATTAATTTCATTGTGCTTATGCTCATTTTGAAGATTTTGACATTTTCACCTTAAGTGTACAATCAGGGGCTGAAAACGCGTTTAAAGCAATAAAAAGTTCATTTTGGCTCTCACACCTAAACTAAACGTTATAGACTCAAAATTTTTGCTGTATTTAGTGTATTTTAGCATCCTGAAGATGATTCCAGCATTAATTTCATTGTGCTTATGCTCATTTTTAAGATTTTGACATTTTCACCTTAAGTGTACAATCAGGGGCTGAAAACGCGTTTAAAGCAATTAAAAGTTCATTTTGGCTCTCACACCTAAACTAAACGTAGTAGACTCAAAATTTTTGCTGTATTCAGTGTATTCTAGCATCCTGAAGATGATTCCAGCATTAATTTCATCGTGCTTATGCTCATTTTGAAGATTTTGACATTTTCACCTAAAGTGCACAATCAGGCTGAAAACGCATTTAAAGCAATAAAAAGTTCATTTTGGCTCTCACACCTAAACTAAACGTTGTAGACTCAAAATTTTTGCTGTATTTAGTGTATTCTAGCATCCTGAAGATGATTCCAGCATTAATTTCATTGTGCTTATGCTCATTTTGAAGATTTTGACATTTTCACCTTAAGTGTACAATCAGGGGCTGAAAACGCGTTTAAAGCAATAAAAAGTTCTTTTTGGCTCTCACACCTAAACTAAACGTTGTAGACTCAAAAAATTTGCTGTATTTAGTGTATTCTAGCATCCTGAAGATGATTCCAGCAATAATTTCATTGTGCTTATGCTCATTTTGAAGATTTTGACATTTTCACCTAAAGTGCACAATCAGGCTGAAAACGCATTTAAAGCCATAAAAAGTTCATTTTGGCTCTCACACCTAAACTAAAGGTTGTAGACTCAAAATTTTTGCTGTATTTAGTGTATTCTAGCATCCTGAAGATGATTCCAGCATTAATTTCATTGTGCTTATGCTCATTTTGAAGATTTTGACATTTTCACATTAAGTGTACAATCAGGGGCTGAAAACGCGTTTAAAGCAATAAAAAGTTCATTTTGGCTCTCACACCTAAACTAAACGTTATAGACTCAAAATTTTTGCTGTATTTAGTGTATTCTAGCATCCTGAAGATAATTCCAGCATTAATTTCATTGTGCTAATGCTCATTTTGAAGATTTTGACATTTTCACCTTAAGTGTACAATCAGGGGCTGAAAACGCGTTTAAAGCAATAAAAAGTTCATTTTGGCTCTCACACCTAAACTAAACGTTGTAGACTCAAAATTTTTGCTGTATTTAGTGTATTCTAGCATCCTGAAGATGATTCCAGCAATAATTTCATTGTGCTTATGCTCATTTTGAAGATTTTGACATTTTCACCTAAAGTGCACAATCAGGCTGAAAACGCATTTAAAGCCATAAAAAGTTCATTTTGGCTCTCACACCTAAACTAAACGTTGTAGACTCAAAATTTTTGCTGTATTTAGTGTATTCTAGCATCCTGAAGATGATTCCAGCATTAATTTCATTGTGCTTATGCTCATTTTGAATATTTTGACATTTTCACCTAAAGTGCACAATCAGGCTGAAAACGCATTTAAAGCAATAAAAAGTTCATTTTGGCTCTCACACCTAAACTAAACGTTGTAGACTCAAAATTTTTGCTGTATTTAGTGTATTCTAGCATCCTGAAGATGATTCCAGCATTAATTTCATTGTGCTTATGCTCATTTTGAAGATTTTGACATTTTCACCTTAAGTGTACAATCAGGGGCTGAAAACGCGTTTAAAGCAATAAAAAGTTCATTTTGGCTCTCACACCTAAACTAAACGTTATAGACTCAAAATTTTTGCTGTATTTAGTGTATTTTAGCATCCTGAAGATGATTCCAGCATTAATTTCATTGTGCTTATGCTCATTTTTAAGATTTTGACATTTTCACCTTAAGTGTACAATCAGGGGCTGAAAACGCGTTTAAAGCAATTAAAAGTTCATTTTGGCTCTCACACCTAAACTAAACGTAGTAGACTCAAAATTTTTGCTGTATTCAGTGTATTCTAGCATCCTGAAGATGATTCCAGCATTAATTTCATCGTGCTTATGCTCATTTTGAAGATTTTGACATTTTCACCTAAAGTGCACAATCAGGCTGAAAACGCATTTAAAGCAATAAAAAGTTCATTTTGGCTCTCACACCTAAACTAAACGTTGTAGACTCAAAATTTTTGCTGTATTTAGTGTATTCTAGCATCCTGAAGATGATTCCAGCATTAATTTCATTGTGCTTATGCTCATTTTGAAGATTTTGACATTTTCACCTTAAGTGTACAAACAGGGGCTGAAAACGCGTTTAAAGCAATAAAAAGTTCATTTTGGCTCTCACACCTAAACTAAACGTTGTAGACTCAAAAATTTTGCTGTATTTAGTGTATTCTAGCATCCTGAAGATGATTCCAGCAATAATTTCATTGTGCTTATGCTCATTTTGAAGATTTTGACATTTTCACCTAAAGTGCACAATCAGGCTGAAAACGCATTTAAAGCCATAAAAAGTTCATTTTGGCTCTCACACCTAAACTAAACGTTGTAGACTCAAAATTGTTGCTGTATTTAGTGAATTCTAGCATCCTGAAGATGATTCCAGCATTAATTTTATTGTGCTTATGCTCATTTTGAAGATTTTGACATTTTCACATTAAGTGTACAATCAGGGGCTGAAAACGCGTTTAAAGCAATAAAAAGTTCATTTTGGCTCTCACACCTAAACTAAACGTTGTAAACTCAAATTTTTTGCTGTATTTACTGTATTCTAGCATCCTGAAGATGATTCCAGCATTAATTTCATCGTGCTTATGCTCATTTTGAAGATTTTGACATTTTCACCTAAAGTGCACAATCAGGCTGAAAACGCATTTAAAGCAATAAAAAGTTCATTTTGGCTCACACACCTAAAATAAACGTTGTAGACTCAAAATTTTTGCTGTATTTAGTGTATTCTAGCATCCTGAATATGATTCCAGCATTAATTTCATTGTGCTTATGCTCATTTTGAAGATTTTGACATTTTCACCTTAAGTGTACAATCAGGGGCTGAAAACGCGTTTAAAGCAATAAAAAGTTCATTTTGGCTCTCAAACCTAAACTAAACGTTGTAGACTCAAAATTTTTGCTGTATTCAGTGTATTCTAGCATCCTGAAGATGATTCCAGCATTAATTTCATCGTGCTTTTGCTCATTTTGAAGATTTTGACATTTTCACCTTAAGTGTACAATCAGGGGCTGAAAACGCGTTTAAAGCAATAAAAAGTTCATTTTGGCTCTCACACCTAAACTAAACGTTGTAGACTCAAAATTTTTGCTGTATTTAGTGTATTCTAGCATCCTGAAGATGATTCCAGCAATAATTTCATTGTGCTTATGCTCATTTTGAAGATTTTGACATTTTCACCTAAAGTGCACAATCAGGCTGAAAACGCATTTAAAGCCATAAAAAGTTCATTTTGGCTCTCACACCTAAACTAAACGTTGTAGACTCAAAATTTTTGCTGTATTTAGTGTATTCTAGCATCCTGAAGATGATTCCAGCATTAATTTCATTGTGCTTATGCTCATTTTGAAGATTTTGACATTTTCACCTAAAGTGCACAATCAGGCTGAAAACGCATTTAAAGCAATAAAAAGTTCATTTTGGCTCTCACACCTAAACTAAACGTTGTAAACTCAAAATTTTTGCTGTATTTAGTGTATTTTAGCATCCTGAAGATGATTCCAGCATTAATTTCATTGTGCTTATGCTCATTTTTAAGATTTTGACATTTTCACCTTAAGTGTACAATCAGGGGCTGAAAACGCGTTTAAAGCAATTAAAAGTTAATTTTGGCTCTCACACCTAAACTAAACGTAGTAGACTCAAAATTTTTGCTGTATTCAGTGTATTCTAGAATCCTGAAGATGATTCCATTATTAATTTCATCGTGCTTATGCTCATTTTGAAGATTTTGACATTTTCACCTAAAGTGCACAATCAGGCTGAAAACGCATTTAAAGCAATAAAAAGTTCATTTTGGCTCTCACACCTAAACTAAACGTTGTAGACTCAAAATTTTTGCTGTATTTAGTGTATTCTAGCATCCTGAAGATGATTCCAGCATTAATTTCATTGTGCTTATGCTCATTTTTAAGATTTTGACATTTTCACCTAAAGTGCACAATCAGGCTGAAAAAGCATTTAAAGCAATAAAAAGTTCATTTTGGCTCTCACACCTAAACTAAACGTTGTAGACTCAAATTTTTTGCTGTATTTAGTGTATTTTAGCATCCTGAAGATGATTCCAGCATTAATTTCATTGTGCTTATGCTCATTTTTAAGATTTTGACATTTTCACCTTAAGTGTACAATCAGGGGCTGAAAACGCGTTTAAAGCAATAAAAAGTTCATTTTGGCTCTCACACCTAAACTAAAGGTTGTAGACTCAAAATTTTTGCTGTATTTAGTGTATTCTAGCATCCTGAAGATGATTCCAGCATTAATTTCATTGTGCTTATGCTCATTTTTAAGATTTTGACATTTTCACCTAAAGTGCACAATCAGGCTGAAAACGCATTTAAAGCAATAAAAAGTTCATTTTGGCTCACACACCTAAACTAAACGTTGTAGACTCAAAATTTTTGCTGTATTTAGTGTATTCTAGCATCCTGAAGATGATTCCAGCATTAATTTCATTGTGCTTATGCTCATTTTGAAGATTTTGACATTTTCACCTTAAGTGTACAATCAGGGGCTGAAAACGCGTTTAAAGCAATAAAAAGTTCATTTTGGCTCTCACACCTAAACTAAACGTTGTAGACTCAAAAATTTTGCTGTATTTAGTGTATTCTAGCATCCTGAAGATGATTCCAGCAATAATTTCATTGTGCTTATGCTCATTTTGAAGATTTTGACATTTTCACCTAAAGTGCACAATCAGGCTGAAAACGCATTTAAAGCCATAAAAAGTTCATTTTGGCTCTCACACCTAAACTAAACGTTGTAGACTCAAAATTTTTGCTGTATTTAGTGTATTCTAGCATCCTGAAGATGATTCCAGCATTAATTTCATTGTGCTTATGCTCATTTTGAAGATTTTGACATTTTCACATTAAGTGTACAATCAGGGGCTGAAAACGCGTTTAAAGCAATAAAAAGTTCATTTTGGCTCTCACACCTAAACTAAACGTTATAGACTCAAAATTTTTGCTGTATTTAGTGTATTCTAGCATCCTGAAGATAATTCCAGCATTAATTTCATTGTGCTAATGCTCATTTTGAAGATTTTGACATTTTCACTTTAAGTGTACAATCAGGGGCTGAAAACGCGTTTAAAGCAATAAAAAGTTCATTTTGGCTCTCACACCTAAACTAAACGTTGTATACTCAATTTTTTTGCTGTATTTACTGTATTCTAGCATCCTGAAGATGATTCCAGCATTAATTTCATCGTGCTTATGCTCATTTTGAAGATTTTGACATTTTCACCTAAAGTGCACAATCAGGCTGAAAACGCATTTAAAGCAATAAAAAGTTCATTTTGGCTCTCACACCTAAACTAAACGTTGTAGACTCAAAATTTTTGCTGTATTTAGTGTATTCTAGCATCCTGAAGATGATTCCAGCATTAATTTCATTGTGCTTATGCTCATTTTGAAGATTTTGACATTTTCACCTTAAGTGTACAATCAGGGGCTGAAAACGCGTTTAAAGCAATAAAAAGTTCATTTTGGCTCTCACACCTAAACTAAACGTTATAGACTCAAAATTTTTGCTGTATTTAGTGTATTTTAGCATCCTGAAGATGATTCCAGCATTAATTTCATTGTGCTTATGCTCATTTTTAAGATTTTGACATTTTCACCTTAAGTGTACAATCAGGGGCTGAAAACGCGTTTAAAGCAATTAAAAGTTCATTTTGGCTCTCACACCTAAACTAAACGTAGTAGACTCAAAATTTTTGCTGTATTCAGTGTATTCTAGCATCCTGAAGATGATTCCAGCATTAATTTCATCGTGCTTATGCTCATTTTGAAGATTTTGACATTTTCACCTAAAGTGCACAATCAGGCTGAAAACGCATTTAAAGCAATAAAAAGTTCATTTTGGCTCTCACACCTAAACTAAACGTTGTAGACTCAAAATTTTTGCTGTATTTAGTGTATTCTAGCATCCTGAAGATGATTCCAGCATTAATTTCATTGTGCTTATGCTCATTTTGAAGATTTTGACATTTTCACCTTAAGTGTACAATCAGGGGCTGAAAACGCGTTTAAAGCAATAAAAAGTTCTTTTTGGCTCTCACACCTAAACTAAACGTTGTAGACTCAAAAAATTTGCTGTATTTAGTGTATTCTAGCATCCTGAAGATGATTCCAGCAATAATTTCATTGTGCTTATGCTCATTTTGAAGATTTTGACATTTTCACCTAAAGTGCACAATCAGGCTGAAAACGCATTTAAAGCCATAAAAAGTTCATTTTGGCTCTCACACCTAAACTAAAGGTTGTAGACTCAAAATTTTTGCTGTATTTAGTGTATTCTAGCATCCTGAAGATGATTCCAGCATTAATTTCATTGTGCTTATGCTCATTTTGAAGATTTTGACATTTTCACATTAAGTGTACAATCAGGGGCTGAAAACGCGTTTAAAGCAATAAAAAGTTCATTTTGGCTCTCACACCTAAACTAAACGTTATAGACTCAAAATTTTTGCTGTATTTAGTGTATTCTAGCATCCTGAAGATAATTCCAGCATTAATTTCATTGTGCTAATGCTCATTTTGAAGATTTTGACATTTTCACCTTAAGTGTACAATCAGGGGCTGAAAACGCGTTTAAAGCAATAAAAAGTTCATTTTGGCTCTCACACCTAAACTAAACGTTGTAGACTCAAAATTTTTGCTGTATTTAGTGTATTCTAGCATCCTGAAGATGATTCCAGCAATAATTTCATTGTGCTTATGCTCATTTTGAAGATTTTGACATTTTCACCTAAAGTGCACAATCAGGCTGAAAACGCATTTAAAGCCATAAAAAGTTCATTTTGGCTCTCACACCTAAACTAAACGTTGTAGACTCAAAATTTTTGCTGTATTTAGTGTATTCTAGCATCCTGAAGATGATTCCAGCATTAATTTCATTGTGCTTATGCTCATTTTGAATATTTTGACATTTTCACCTAAAGTGCACAATCAGGCTGAAAACGCATTTAAAGCAATAAAAAGTTCATTTTGGCTCTCACACCTAAACTAAACGTTGTAGACTCAAAATTTTTGCTGTATTTAGTGTATTCTAGCATCCTGAAGATGATTCCAGCATTAATTTCATTGTGCTTATGCTCATTTTGAAGATTTTGACATTTTCACCTTAAGTGTACAATCAGGGGCTGAAAACGCGTTTAAAGCAATAAAAAGTTCATTTTGGCTCTCACACCTAAACTAAACGTTATAGACTCAAAATTTTTGCTGTATTTAGTGTATTTTAGCATCCTGAAGATGATTCCAGCATTAATTTCATTGTGCTTATGCTCATTTTTAAGATTTTGACATTTTCACCTTAAGTGTACAATCAGGGGCTGAAAACGCGTTTAAAGCAATTAAAAGTTCATTTTGGCTCTCACACCTAAACTAAACGTAGTAGACTCAAAATTTTTGCTGTATTCAGTGTATTCTAGCATCCTGAAGATGATTCCAGCATTAATTTCATCGTGCTTATGCTCATTTTGAAGATTTTGACATTTTCACCTAAAGTGCACAATCAGGCTGAAAACGCATTTAAAGCAATAAAAAGTTCATTTTGGCTCTCACACCTAAACTAAACGTTGTAGACTCAAAATTTTTGCTGTATTTAGTGTATTCTAGCATCCTGAAGATGATTCCAGCATTAATTTCATTGTGCTTATGCTCATTTTGAAGATTTTGACATTTTCACCTTAAGTGTACAAACAGGGGCTGAAAACGCGTTTAAAGCAATAAAAAGTTCATTTTGGCTCTCACACCTAAACTAAACGTTGTAGACTCAAAAATTTTGCTGTATTTAGTGTATTCTAGCATCCTGAAGATGATTCCAGCAATAATTTCATTGTGCTTATGCTCATTTTGAAGATTTTGACATTTTCACCTAAAGTGCACAATCAGGCTGAAAACGCATTTAAAGCCATAAAAAGTTCATTTTGGCTCTCACACCTAAACTAAACGTTGTAGACTCAAAATTGTTGCTGTATTTAGTGAATTCTAGCATCCTGAAGATGATTCCAGCATTAATTTTATTGTGCTTATGCTCATTTTGAAGATTTTGACATTTTCACATTAAGTGTACAATCAGGGGCTGAAAACGCGTTTAAAGCAATAAAAAGTTCATTTTGGCTCTCACACCTAAACTAAACGTTGTAAACTCAAATTTTTTGCTGTATTTACTGTATTCTAGCATCCTGAAGATGATTCCAGCATTAATTTCATCGTGCTTATGCTCATTTTGAAGATTTTGACATTTTCACCTAAAGTGCACAATCAGGCTGAAAACGCATTTAAAGCAATAAAAAGTTCATTTTGGCTCACACACCTAAAATAAACGTTGTAGACTCAAAATTTTTGCTGTATTTAGTGTATTCTAGCATCCTGAATATGATTCCAGCATTAATTTCATTGTGCTTATGCTCATTTTGAAGATTTTGACATTTTCACCTTAAGTGTACAATCAGGGGCTGAAAACGCGTTTAAAGCAATAAAAAGTTCATTTTGGCTCTCAAACCTAAACTAAACGTTGTAGACTCAAAATTTTTGCTGTATTCAGTGTATTCTAGCATCCTGAAGATGATTCCAGCATTAATTTCATCGTGCTTTTGCTCATTTTGAAGATTTTGACATTTTCACCTTAAGTGTACAATCAGGGGCTGAAAACGCGTTTAAAGCAATAAAAAGTTCATTTTGGCTCTCACACCTAAACTAAACGTTGTAGACTCAAAATTTTTGCTGTATTTAGTGTATTCTAGCATCCTGAAGATGATTCCAGCAATAATTTCATTGTGCTTATGCTCATTTTGAAGATTTTGACATTTTCACCTAAAGTGCACAATCAGGCTGAAAACGCATTTAAAGCCATAAAAAGTTCATTTTGGCTCTCACACCTAAACTAAACGTTGTAGACTCAAAATTTTTGCTGTATTTAGTGTATTCTAGCATCCTGAAGATGATTCCAGCATTAATTTCATTGTGCTTATGCTCATTTTGAATATTTTGACATTTTCACCTAAAGTGCACAATCAGGCTGAAAACGCATTTAAAGCAATAAAAAGTTCATTTTGGCTCTCACACCTAAACTAAACGTTGTAGACTCAAAATTTTTGCTGTATTTAGTGTATTTTAGCATCCTGAAGATGATTCCAGCATTAATTTCATTGTGCTTATGCTCATTTTTAAGATTTTGACATTTTCACCTTAAGTGTACAATCAGGGGCTGAAAACGCGTTTAAAGCAATTAAAAGTTAATTTTGGCTCTCACACCTAAACTAAACGTAGTAGACTCAAAATTTTTGCTGTATTCAGTGTATTCTAGAATCCTGAAGATGATTCCAGCATTAATTTCATCGTGCTTATGCTCATTTTGAAGATTTTGACATTTTCACCTAAAGTGCACAATCAGGCTGAAAACGCATTTAAAGCAATAAAAAGTTCATTTTGGCTCACACACCTAAAATAAACGTTGTATACTCAAAATTTTTGCTGTATTTAGTGTATTCTAGCATCCTGAATATGATTCCAGCATTAATTTCATTGTGCTTATGCTCATTTTGAAGATTTTGACATTTTCACCTTAAGTGTACAATCAGGGGCTGAAAACGCGTTTAAAGCAATAAAAAGTTCATTTTGGCTCTCAAACCTAAACTAAACGTTGTAGACTCAAAAATTTTGCTGTATTTAGTGTATTCTACCATCCTGAAGATGATTCCAGCAATAATTTCATTGTGCTTATGCTCATTTTGAAGATTTTGACATTTTCACCTAAAGTGCACAATCAGGCTGAAAACGCATTTAAAGCCATAAAAAGTTCATTTTGGCTCTCACACCTAAACTAAACGTTGTAGACTCAAATTTTTTGCTGTATTTAGTGTATTCTAGCATCCTGAAGATTATTCCAGCATTAATTTCATTGTGCTTATGCTCATTTTGAAGATTTTGACATTTTCACATTAAGTGTACAATCAGGGGCTGAAAACGCGTTTAAAGCAATAAAAAGTTCATTTTGGCTCTCACACCTAAACTAAACGTTATAGACTCAAAATTTTTGCTGTATTTAGTGTATTCTAGCATCCTGAAGATAATTCCAGCATTAATTTCATTGTGCTAATGCTCATTTTGAAGATTTTGACATTTTCACCTTAAGTGTACAATCAGGGGCTGAAAACGCGTTTAAAGCAATAAAAAGTTCATTTTGGCTCTCACACCTAAACTAAACGTTGTAAACTCAAATTTTTTGCTGTATTTACTGTATTCTAGCATCCTGAAGATGATTCCAGCATTAATTTCATCGTGCTTATGCTCATTTTGAAGATTTTGACATTTTCACCTAAAGTGCACAATCAGGCTGAAAACGCATTTAAAGCAATAAAAAGTTCATTTTGGCTCTCACACCTAAACTAAACGTTGTAGACTCAAAATTTTTGCTGTATTTAGTGTATTCTAGCATCCTGAAGATGATTCCAGCATTAATTTCATTGTGCTTATGCTCATTTTGAAGATTTTGACATTTTCACCTTAAGTGTACAATCAGGGGCTGAAAACGCGTTTAAAGCAATAAAAAGTTCATTTTGGCTCTCACACCTAAACTAAACGTTATAGACTCAAAATTTTTGCTGTATTTAGTGTATTTTAGCATCCTGAAGATGATTCCAGCATTAATTTCATTGTGCTTATGCTCATTTTTAAGATTTTGACATTTTCACCTTAAGTGTACAATCAGGGGCTGAAAACGCGTTTAAAGCAATTAAAAGTTCATTTTGGCTCTCACACCTAAACTAAACGTAGTAGACTCAAAATTTTTGCTGTATTCAGTGTATTCTAGCATCCTGAAGATGATTCCAGCATTAATTTCATCGTGCTTATGCTCATTTTGAAGATTTTGACATTTTCACCTAAAGTGCACAATCAGGCTGAAAACGCATTTAAAGAAATAAAAAGTTCATTTTGGCTCTCACACCTAAACTAAACGTTGTAAACTCAAATTTTTTGCTGTATTTACTGTATTCTAGCATCCTGAAGATGATTCCAGCATTAATTTCATCGTGCTTATGCTCATTTTGAAGATTTTGACATTTTCACCTAAAGTGCACAATCAGGCTGAAAACGCATTTAAAGCAATAAAAAGTTCATTTTGGCTCTCACACCTAAACTAAACGTTGTAGACTCAAAATTTTTGCTGTATTTAGTGTATTCTAGCATCCTGAAGATGATTCCAGCATTAATTTCATTGTGCTTATGCTCATTTTGAAGATTTTGACATTTTCACCTTAAGTGTACAATCAGGGGCTGAAAACGCGTTTAAAGCAATAAAAAGTTCATTTTGGCTCTCACACCTAAACTAAACGTTATAGACTCAAAATTTTTGCTGTATTTAGTGTATTCTAGCATCCTGAAGATAATTCCAGCATTAATTTCATTGTGCTTATGCTCATTTTGAAGATTTTGACATTTTCACCTAAAGTGCACAATCAGGCTGAAAACGCATTTAAAGCCATAAAAAGTTCATTTTGGCTCTCACACCTAAACTAAACGTTGTAGACTCAAAATTTTTGCTGTATTTAGTGTATTCTAGCATCCTGAAGATGATTCCAGCATTAATTTCATTGTGCTTATGCTCATTTTGAAGATTTTGACATTTTCACCTAAAGTGCACAATCAGGCTGAAAACGCATTTAAAGCAATAAAAAGTTCATTTTGGCTCTCACACCTAAACTAAACGTTGTAGACTCAAAAATTTTGCTGTATTTAGTGTATTTTAGCATCCTGAAGATGATTCCAGCATTAATTTCATTGTGCTTATGCTCATTTTTAAGATTTTGACATTTTCACCTTAAGTGTACAATCAGGGGCTGAAAACGCGTTTAAAGCAATTAAAAGTTAATTTTGGCTCTCACACCTAAACTAAACGTAGTAGACTCAAAATTTTTGCTGTATTCAGTGTATTCTAGAATCCTGAAGATGATTCCAGCATTAATTTCATCGTGCTTATGCTCATTTTGAAGATTTTGACATTTTCACCTAAAGTGCACAATCAGGCTGAAAACGCATTTAAAGCAATAAAAAGTTCATTTTGGCTCACACACCTAAAATAAACGTTGTATACTCAAAATTTTTGCTGTATTTAGTGTATTCTAGCATCCTGAAGATGATTCCAGCATTAATTTCATTGTGCTTATGCTCATTTTGAAGATTTTGACATTTTCACCTTAAGTGTACAATCAGGGGCTGAAAACGCGTTTAAAGCAATAAAAAGTTCATTTTGGCTCTCACACCTAAACTAAAGGTTGTAGACTCAAAATTTTTGCTGTATTTAGTGTATTCTAGCATCCTGAAGATGATTCCAGCATTAATTTCATTGTGCTTATGCTCATTTTTAAGATTTTGACATTTTCACCTAAAGTGCACAATCAGGCTGAAAACGCATTTAAAGCAATAAAAAGTTCATTTTGGCTCACACACCGAAAATAAACGTTGTAGACTCAAAATTTTTGCTGTATTCAGTGTATTCTAGCATCCTGAATATGATTCCAGCATTAATTTCATTGTGCTTATGCTCATTTTTAAGATTTTGACATTTTCACCTAAAGTGCACAATCAGGCTGAAAACGCATTTAAAGCAATAAAAAGTTCATTTTGGCTCTCACACCTAAACTAAACGTTGTAGACTCAAAATTTTTGCTGTATTTAGTGTATTCTAGCATCCTGAAGATGATTCCAGCATTAATTTCATTGTGCTTATGCTCATTTTGAAGATTTTGACATTTTCACCTTAAGTGTACAATCAGGGGCTGAAAACGCGTTTAAAGCAATAAAAAGTTCATTTTGGCTCTCACACCTAAACTAAACGTTGTAGACTCAAAAATTTTGCTGTATTTAGTGTATTCTAGCATCCTGAAGATGATTCCAGCAATAATTTCATTGTGCTTATGCTCATTTTGAAGATTTTGACATATTCACCTAAAGTGCACAATCAGGCTGAAAACGCATTTAAAGCCATAAAAAGTTCATTTTGGCTCTCACACCTAAACTAAACGTTGTAGACTCAAAATTTTTGCTGTATTTAGTGTATTCTAGCATCCTGAAGATGATTCCAGCATTAATTTCATTGTGCTTATGCTCATTTTGAAGATTTTGACATTTTCACATTAAGTGTACAATCAGGGGCTGAAAACGCGTTTAAAGCAATAAAAAGTTCATTTTGGCTCTCACACCTAAACTAAACGTTATAGACTCAAAATTTTTGCTGTATTTAGTGTATTCTAGCATCCTGAATATGATTCCAGCATTAATTTCATTGTGCTAATGCTCATTTTGAAGATTTTGACATTTTCACCTTAAGTGTACAATCAGGGGCTGAAAACGCGTTTAAAGCAATAAAAAGTTCATTTTGGCTCTCACACCTAAACTAAACGTTGTAAACTCAAATTTTTTGCTGTATTTACTGTATTCTAGCATCCTGAAGATGATTCCAGCATTAATTTCATCGTGCTTATGCTCATTTTGAAGATTTTGACATTTTCACCTAAAGTGCACAATCAGGCTGAAAACGCATTTAAAGCAATAAAA